>NC_069508.1:103272491-103572491 GCF_027579735.1 Bombina bombina
ACCCTCTGGCTGCACCCACCATTGTTTACTGCATTGGACCTACCACTCAGTTGTTATTTGGAACAGTTGTGTCTTCATTTTACATTCACCACGGTGAAGGACTATTGTGTTCACTTTGCACCAAGTACTGCTACGAGCACCTAAACATCATGGAACCAAGTGGGTTAACACAGGCCACGGCTACTATTCCACCTGAGATTGAGGGTGTTGAAACTTTGTCCTTGAGTGACACAGATGCAGCACGGATATTGTTCGACACTTTATTACCAAGTAACCAAGCAGAAGATGCAATGACTGTATTTAACCAAATCATGAAACTTAAGAAAAAAGAGGTAGATTTAAAACTACACGGAATATACCTCTCTGAATACCACAGGAAAAGACTAATACCTAGGGGTTTCAGAATTAACAACGTACCCACCATTGGCAGACAGAATCCTGAGTTTTGCAAAAAGTGGTGTGCGGTCCTTAACAAATGTTCCCTGGATTTAATACTACTAGTAGTGGAGGAAATTAGAAATTTGCTACAAAAGACAAAGAATGATATTAGTATCATTGAAGAGGCTAAAAGTCTGATCTTGCAACAAGATAAGTCTGAGAACTGGACTGAGAAAATAGGTACACAATTACGCGAGTATAACAACGCGCTAGTAGCCTTCAAGAATAAGAAATTGGGCTACGTTATGGACGACTATAAAGACAAAAAAGTTTACCGATGGACCTTAGGACCGGTTGAAAGAACATACTACCAACCCAGGAGACAAAGACGAATCAGGACCTATGGACACCGCCAGTTAAATACGGTGGACACAAGCTCAGGGTCGGACTCAGATGGCACCGTCAACCCACAACAAGAACAACAAAGCAATACAGGCACACAGCCTTTTTTAGGAATTACTACCTGCTCCAGAGGCAGAGGAGAAGACCGCATGTCAGAAGGGGCGGGGTATGGAGGAAGACCACCGTACCAGCGCAGGAGGAGGAGGATGTGACAGTGAACCTGAGCCAACATACCCTGAGTGAACAAGAAATAAAGGTTCTAAAGAAGGGACTATCATTTGTACCTACTACAGCTACGAATAAATTCTCCACATACATTGATACAATGAAATTCCAAAGACAATTGAAATTGGGGGATTACTTCCAAGGGAAAACATTTGAGGACCAGCCCCACTCATTTAAGAAACCAAGTTCATTTGATCCTCCCACTACTAATCCTAGTATAAGGACATACACGAGGATTATACAACAAAAACTGAATGCTGGCTGCCAGATGAAGTATAGAAACAACATGACTACCTCTGACTGGGAGGCCATAAGATCGCTTACAGCTGATGATTCAATTGTCATACGCCCGGCGGACAAAGGGGGTGCGATAGTCCTACAAGACTACAAAGACTACAAAATGGAGATTGATAAACAACTGGCAGATACTGCGACTTATATGGCACTGCCCTGCGACCCGACCATTACCTACAAAGCACGGATTGATGCCCTTATTGAACATGGGGCAGAGATGAATTGGATTGACTCAAGATTACGGGACTGGATGATTACTGACTACCCAATCAGACCAATCCTGTATACACTGCCTAAAATTCATAAACAACTGGACCATCCACCTGGGAGACCGATTGTCTCTGCCAGGGGTTCACTCCTTCAACCTCTGGCCACGTATATAGACTCCATTCTACAACCTATGGTGACTAATATGAGGTCATACCTGAGAGACTCCACTGCATTAATTAAAGACCTAGCTGCACTAACCGAAATACTACCAGGTGATGTTCTGGCTAGTTTGGATGTAGCAAGTCTTTACACTATTATACCTCATGAAATGGGTATGGATATCGTAAGACGAAGTCTGGAAAAACATCCCTACATTGGACCCCCGGTTGGGTTAATCATTGATTTACTAGCTCTATGCCTGAAGATCAACTATTTCAAATTTGAGAAGAGATTTTACCTCCAGTTGATGGGAACGGTGATGGGCTCCAATATGGCCCCGGCCTTCGCAAATCTCTTTATGGAACACATGGAGGAGAATGTCTTCAAGGTATATGAACATGAACAGGTACTTTTTTATAAAAGGTACATTGATGACATCATCGTGGTGTGGAGAGGTACTACAGAATCATTCCAGGAATGGGTGAGAAACCTGAATGCAATGGGTGACCAGGTGAAACTGAAAGAGGTGTCAAGCTACAACGAAGTAGATTTTTTAGATCTAAGAATCTATAAAGAAGACTCTGGCCTGGGTACAACCCTGTTTAAGAAAGAAACTGACCGTAATACACTGCTGCATGCCTCCAGCTTCCACCCTAGATCTCTTATACGAGCTATTCCGAAAGCGCAGCTACTACGGGTTACAAGAAATAACTCTTCTGACATCAGAAGGAACACCCAGATGAATGAAATGGAGGAAAGGTTCCGGAACAGGGGCTATAATAATGAACTGATTAAGAAAGCTAGAAAGGATATCACAGAGAACAGGACGAGTGTGG
This sequence comes from Bombina bombina, assembly GCF_027579735.1. Taxonomy (NCBI): domain Eukaryota; kingdom Metazoa; phylum Chordata; class Amphibia; order Anura; family Bombinatoridae; genus Bombina; species Bombina bombina. Next base: position 103,274,996 of record NC_069508.1, read on the forward strand.
ACCCCAAGACCAGAATGAATTTCATCACTACTTACTCCTCAGACACAAGGACACTGGGTATGAAATTGAAAGAGAAATGGGACATAATTGAATCAGATGCATCATTACCATACCATGGGTATGGCCCTCCAAGAATTGGTTACAAGAGAGGGAGGAATTTAAAAGACATACTGATGAAAACTGACCCCATTAACAGTTACAGTAAAAAAACCCGACCCACTAAAAAAGGATCATTCAAGTGCCCCAGTTGTGTGACGTGCAATTCAATGCTCCAAGGCAGTCAATTCCGACATCCTCACACGAATGAGTTGTTTAAAATTAAACATTACCTTACGTGTACCACACAATATGTGATATACATGCTAAACTGCAATTGTGGTTTATTCTACATTGGAAAAACTTCTGATGACATAAAAAAGAGGATGGCGAATCACAGAAGTGCCATACGAGCAGCCATCGATAAGGGGAAGAGTGACCAACCCGTTGCCAGGCACTTTTTGGAGATGGGCCACACGGTATCGGATCTTAGGTTCAAGCTGATTGACCACATCCCACCGCTAAACCGCGGGGGGGACCGTGACAAGCTACTACTCCGTAGAGAGGCTGAATGGATTTATAAATTGAACACAGTCCACCCACACGGCCTTAACATGAGTATCGACTGGCATTGCTTCTTGTGACATCAGAAGACACAGGTACCACCTTTTTGTTCCCTGTAAACACTGTGTTTACTCTCTGTGGTTAGTTCACAGAAACAATTGTGGTTTACTTATCATTTGACTTATTTTTTGACTTTCTGATGTTTTCCATTGCTTTTGGATATTGTGGACATTGATTACCTGGTTTCATCCTTAAGACCCAAACGTGGGCATTTGACATTGAATTCTATGTCTATGTATATACCTGCTATCTATTGGGTTTGTTTATATGAATACCTGTTTAAAAAAAATTTTTTTGGTGTGTCATATAACGGAGGTTGCCTTACATTGTGTATTTAGCCATTGGACATTTGGATATGACCGCATACTATATATTATATCTTATATATATCTTTTGTGTATTTTTTATGCATTTGGAGTATACATAGCGATCCCTTGAGTTGTGTTGTGTGTGCCTTTTTCCACCCTTGTTTTAATACAATAGGTTAATTGTTTATATTTTAATCAAATTTGGCTTTTTGTAAACTCAAAATTTGCTTTTTTGATATACTATACATGTACTTTTTTATCCACTGTGCATGTACTCTTCTGTACAATATGCCCCCTTGATTAATTCTTCCGATTACCATCCGGTGCTAATGGATCTACCAACTATTGATTAGCTCAATATTCCTGCATTTGACCGTGTTAGGGACTGTGTCTGTGCTATATATAGCAGATCAGTTATTTTTACTTTCCCCATATGAGTTATTTTTACTTTCCCCATATGAATTTTTACTTTCCCCATATGAATTTTTTCACCGTGTAAGGGTGTTCCTTACAATCTCTGGCTATGCGTATCCAGTGATCTCTTTTTCCAGCTGCTCTTGCTGCTGTCTTTAGCTGTTTGTTGCCTGTTGACAACATAGGGGCTTGTCTCCTCTAACCAATTAACTTTCACATAGCGATAGCCTTAGGGGCGTTGCTTAATTGCGATACGCATGTGCAGTACTCCAAGCTTATTGTATCTCCGGTAACACACACAACTCTCCGCGGAGCTATATCCCTCTACACCCATCAGGTATTTATCTTCTCCTTATCTGTATGCATAGAGTGTTTTACTGGTTACTCCATGTTCATTTGCCTTGATAGCCCCTCTTCCTGCCAGCGCTACATTGATACTAATGAGATAAGTCCCCATACATATACCTTGGACACCCCCTGCTAATATATGCTAATGTATGCCTGCAGTGTGATTTCTACTTATAGTCGTTCCGCTATCTTGTCTACCTGCCTGTATGATGGGGATAGTATGCCCTGTATATGTATATATTGCTTGCTCAGTATAAGCCTGTAATGAAATGTTTAATCTAAGCATTGCTCATTGGTCCTGTTAACTGCTGCCCATCCATAACACCTATCTATGCTGAATACTTTTTTCTATTGATACTTTTTTCTATTGATATTCTGTTTGATCTTTAATTGTATCTACCGTTTGCATTATGATTCCCACTTGCTCTGTATATGTACATGGTTGCAATGTTCACTTATTTGGTATATTGTGGTATATTTTGTTTTTTTAATTAATTTGTTTTTCATTTGTATGGGGTTTGTTGACACTTGGTGGTTGCCATGGCAACAATTTTGGCGCAATTTCACACTGGGGGAGGGTCTTATGGAACAGTATAAATGTTTGCTTCATTCTATGGCTCTGGTCTGATGAAGGGGTGTATTCCCCGAAACGTCACTGAATAAATCCAGTATTGTCAAGACTAGTGAGTGCTGTCTCCTGATTTCCATATATATATATATATATATATATATATATATATATATATATATATATATATATATATATATATATACTGTATGCATACAAACACTCACACACATACAGTGTATGTATATATATATATATATATATATATATATATATACATTATATAACATAGATACACATATATACAAACACACATACACATTCATACACAGACACATACTACACACTCACTTATATATACACACACTCATAAACACACACACACACTCCCTTACATATACATACATACCCAATCATGCATTACATTCATACAAACAGGGGCGAAACAACAGGGGGTGCGAAACTACCACTGCCTGCACTGATATCATGTGAGTGTGACATGACTACAGGGGTTAGTGTTTCTGTTTTACCCATTGGTGTTTATGTGTGTGTGTATGGTGTGTGTATGTATGTGACTGTGTGTGTATTTATGCATGTATGTATGTGTGTATGTTTGTGGAACCAGGAAATGACAGACCTTGTTCCTACAGCATTGGTGGGGCAGGGGGTGAACAGTGTCATTATACAGTACCACTATATACAGTATGGGGGGGTGGACCATGTCACAGACTACTGTGGTCACTTTATAAAGTACTGGGCGGGTAGGGTAAGGCCAGCTATCTCACCGGCAGATTACAGACTGTCACTAACTTACTATATACAGTTCTGGGGGTTAAATAGTGTCATATATACAGTAATAGGGGGTCAGAGCATCTCACAGACTGTGGGCACAGGGTACCTCCTTTTGCAGACATGTAATCTGATTTACATTTTTTTTCTGTGTTAAATGTAAAAAATTTTTTTTTTTTAAATGTATTAAATTCACCTTTTTTTTGGGGGGGGGGGAGGGGCGGTGGGGGGCCCCTTCTTAGATTCTTGCACCTGGGCCCTGTGGTTTCTAGTTACGCCTCTGCATACAAACACTACACACTCATACATACATACATACATACACATACACTCACTCTTACATACACACACTCACACTCTTGCTTCATGCACAGCAAAACAATTATATGCTTAACCTTGACAAACTCACAGTTTTTCTCACACATAAACACACACTCCCACTCTCTAACACACACAGATACTCACAGACCCAAAAAGACACTGACAAACACACACACACCAAGACACACTCACACATACTCACAAACAGACAGAAATATATTCAAAAGTGTAGATTCTGCAGAAGAAAACAAAGTGTGTTTTGTTTTGTTTATTTTTTTGTTACATAGTGCTCACACATTTTGCAAAAGGGTAGGAATTTTGTGCACAAGCCCTGTACATAGAAACTTTAGGACAAATACTATGGAAATTTAAGGCTATCATAAGAACAAATCTTACACATAGGTAAAAAATTAATTAACATGTAATTAAACACATAGGTAAAGTCCTGAACAGAGTGATGCAAGTAATTACTTTTTGATTGGCTCGCCATGTACTGCTCAAAAATGGCAATATATAAACCTCTTTCATTGGATTAAACACAATGTCTACCTAGGTCAATATTGCAAACATTAGATTCTTTAACTGATTAGAGCAAATCCTTTTTGCGGCAGATTATCTGTAAAGTCAGTGGAGCTTTACTAACAGACTATATAGTATATCACCCCCTGAGTTTCTGTCTTTCTATTAAGTACTGTAACTTGTCTAATCTGTATATACAGGTATACCTCACTTTACAGCGCTTCGCTAATACAGCGCTCTGTGGAGCTGAAGTTCAACCTCCAAGAATTTTGAAACAGTGCTGTAATCATTGTGATATTGCAAGAAAGGTGACTGGCTCCATTTTGTTATGCTAAGGTCACTCTGTTTACAGCATTACAGTGCAATTGGCAAATTGTACTACAGTAATTGTCACTATTTTACAGGTACAGTATTTATTGAATACTAATTGAATACTGTGCTGTGCTTGTGTTAAACTAAACGTAGCACTATTGCACACCTAATATATGTTAGTTCAAACATGTTTTCAAGTTTTTTAAACACACTGGCAAGTGAAAAGAAAGCTAAAACTGCCTTGTTTCACTTTACAGCGGGGCTCCGGTCCCTAACCCGCTGTATGAGCGGGGTATACCTTGTAATCCAGTTTTTTGTTTTGGTTTCCCACAGAAGCAGAGGTTTTTTTTGTGGCTTTTGAAATTTGAGGCTTTTCCAATTAGTTATCACATTGTGATTTCTCATTTTATCCTAAAATTCATAATCACTTAGGATTGTACAGTTTCCCACTAAACAGTCACTTTTCCAATCCTCAATTTAAATAGCATTAATAGTTGTGCCATTAAATAAACCCTTATGATATAGCAATATTTATGGTAAATATAATCAGTTGTATTTGCCAGTGTTCAGTAACATTTTGCAGCTATATCATGAGGAACATTAGCTCAGCCTCTCTAGGAAAACCCCAGGCACCTGTAGCTAGAAATCACTCACTGTTTATGATGCACAATTGCACATGGCCATGCTGCCTCTCAGTAATACACAAACACAGGTATTTCCTCTTCCTGTGCAGGATCCAGCCTTCAGAGCCAGTGGAAGGGAGCTCCACCCCCCGGCTGTTGCTATGACAACATATTGCAGCTAGCTGGGTCTGTTAGGAGGAAGGCTATGGATGTAACACGAATCCTGTCAGTGTGTAATAGAGAGGATACCTGTGTTAGTTTGGAGGGTCAGCTGGCAGGGAGAAGTGTCAAATGCCAGTTTCTTCTATGTAGGCAGCAGGTTCCAGAACTGCAGCTGTGCACAATAAAAAAACAACAACTGGAAAGAATATGGCCGCAAAGAACTGAAGCTCCGATACTATCCACCATACATTTCTAAATAAGGGAGAAACAACACCAAATGTAGCCCTTTCTCCAAGCTGTACCACATAAGTTAAAGCCGGGGGTGAGATTGGAGACCCGGGGGAACCGTTACAAACAGCAGAAGTGTCCGGCATACAAAGGACCACTCCGGAGGCCTAGCCTTGGCAAACAAGACCACACATTAAGATCTCTGCCGAAAGACACAGCATCTCGGCGAACACCGGAGCACATCGGCGTGGGCTGGTAGCCTGTAGCACCGGAGACCATACAAGATAGCAGAGATCCAGAGACATCAATGCTGAGAGCGGGTGACCGCATGGAGAGTCGGAACGGAGCAAAGGCCCAGCGGACACACCACATGTGTGTGGAACGGAGCACCAGATAAGTTATATGTCCGCTATTAACGTGAATTAACACCAGTAGCTCTGATTGCCATACAAAGGATTAAACAAAAATATCTTTATTGGGGGCAAAAAAAGACACTGAAATAGACTTGCAGATGAATGTAAAACATTGCTAGAACTTTGCACAATATAAGAATATTTGCCCAGATACGCTGCAGAGGGTCCTTGGATAAGAAAATCCCCCACTCTACAACACTATTAGTTTTCTTAATATATCTGTAGTATCAGCATAGATCTACTAGAGAGAAAGGAAACACAGCCCCAGACAGTAATTTATTACAGTGTGTCTGTGCAGCCGATAGCCAAGTAGCGCCATTCACTACTCAGAAATGGCGGCAAAAAAGCAGAAAGCAGACAAGATGCAGAAGCACACAGCTCCAGGAAGGGGAAAGCTTAACTCCTTTTTTAAACCATTTGACAATGGGAATTCAGCTATGGCAGAGGTCACACAAGCTGAGGGCTCAGACACCACAGACAACCCTGCAGACCCTGCTCCTATTACCAAACCAGATCTACGTTTACTGACTACTAAGGATGATCTTAATGTATTTATGACCCAAGTTAATAAAGTGATAAAAGATGGCCTGGCGGAGGTCAAGAGGGATATATTTGCACTAGGCCACAGGGTACTCCATCTTGAAGAACAGGCAGATGAAAATGCAAAAACCTCTGATGATATGACCATAGCTTTACAGCAACAAAACACCACAATACTACAACTCCAGTCCCAAGTAGAGGACCTTGATAATAGGGGTCGGCGTCAGAATTTGAGAATCAGGGGCGTCCCTGAACAGATTCTACCACCACAGATACCGTCCTATTTACAGAATCTATTCAAGTTCCTGTTGGGATTAGAAAGAGAGGACAATATACCTTTAGATAGAGCACATCGCGCTCTCAGAGCTAGGCCATCACCAACGGCCCCTCCCAGGGATATAATATTATGCTGCCATAAATTTACGGATAAAGAGAGACTAATGCTTGCAGCAAGGAAGAAATCAAGTTTGGCGAGGACTCCCTCCAGATTTTTGCAGACCTTAGACCTCTAACACTTGCAAAACGGAAAGAGGCTAGGTACCTTACTCTACATTTAACAGACTTGGGCATTCCCTACAGATGGGTCTTTCCATTTGCCATCAAAGTCATCAAGAATGACAGGACTTTCACCTATAAAGACCCAAAAGATCTGGAAACATTCTGTCAACAATTGGGAATCTCACAACCATCCTTGCCCTCAATAAAAGACCTTATAAATGACAAGCCAGCTCAGAGGAAGCTTCCGAAGAACAACCAGCAATCTGAATGGACAACGTTGCAGAGGAAAAAAAGAAATACCACGGCTGCCCCGCAGTCCCCAGGCGGAACAGATTCAGACCCAGCATGAAGACCATCTCCTGGGATGATTACTGGACAGTACCCTAACAGAATCTGCTGTGGGCTTGTGGTCAAGTGATCCGATGCAATTGTTGAACCCTGTTTTACATATATGGTGGTTCGTTTCGCACCGTGTTTAGGGCCCCTTCTGAAGCCTACCCCCCTCCTCTCCACCCCCCCACCCTTTACCACGTTTTATGTTCTCCTCCCTTAGATTTAAAAAAAAAAAGAGAACTATTCAATCCACACTACGAGTGGATAGGCATGTTAATTGCCTTGTACCCCCATCTCCACTATAGAATTTGTTCCCCTTCTTTTAAAAACCATTGGGAATAAATATCTACTCCCCCCCACTCCCATATTCCTCCTATTTACCAATGTGATGCTAGTGCGTCACACAACAAGTTGTTTTGAAATCTTATTGTTTTATGTTCATTGATTTGATGTTATGTTCATTTTTGTTACTTGTCCATTGCAGCACAGATACCAAGGCTTTTCTTCTCCCTACATCCACACTCTCCAACCATGGAAAGCAGAAGGCAGCTTATCTCCCTATACCTCTTTACTACATCTGTCCTCTTTTCACATACAAGAAGCTTCAACCTCGACTTCTGACGAGAAAAAGGAGGGTAAGATCACATAATATCTTTGTTATCCCCACACTAGAATGGCCACCTCTTTAGTGAATATTATAACACAGAACACAAAAGGCCTTAATTCGCCCACAAAGAGAGCGATTGCTCTGCATAGCTTAGCTAAACACAAGAACTCCATCATATTTGTACAAGAAACCCACTTTGTGAGGGAAGCTGAACCTAAATTTAGCTCTAAAGAATGTACAACAGGGTATTATAGCTCAAACAAGGTTAAAAAAAATGGAGTTTGCACGCTATTACACAAAAACATTCAATTCCACCTCCTTAAAAGAGTGACTGACACGGAAGGCAGAATACTAATTTTGACAGGACTGCTGTTTCATAGTCCGGTGACACTAGTCAACGTGTATGCCCCTAACAGTAGGAAAGCACAATTCTTTCAAACTTTACAAAATTTAGTAACAGAACACAAAATTGGGATTCTTATTTTAGGCGGCGACCTAAATGTCACCCTCGATCCCGCATTAGATGCTTCCTCTAGCAGACCTACTGCCCAAACTAGACCCCCTAACACTGTATTCAAATGCTCATTGCTTAACACGCCTAGGCTTGCTTGACACTTGGAGGATAAGGCACTCGACCCAACAAAACTACACTTTTTTCTCCCACCCCTGGTTAGTGTACACCAGGATAGACTATATCCTGTTAGATAAGAACCACCTTTCCTTAATTAAGGATTCAGACATCCAGCCGACCTCCTGGTCGGACCATTCATTGACATGCACCCAACTACAGTGGCCAAATCACCCAATTACCCCTTTTATCTGGAGGATGGACGACTCTTTATTACACCAACCACATACAGCTGAAAATATAGCGAAATCCTTAAAAGACTACTTTCATATAAATGCGACCCCAAACACCTCTTCTCTAACAGTATGGGAAGCCCACAAGGCAGTAATCAGGGGAGAATGCATTAAACATAAAGCTCATAGGAAAAAATTGCATAATCGAACCCTAGACACTTTGACTACACAACTGAACCACCTAGAACTGAAACATAAAAAAACTCTCCGAAAGACAGTGCACTACTTAAGCGTGTAACAGAGACCAGACAAGAACTTAATAAGATTTTAACGAAGGAGGCCCAAAGACGGGCACTTAATATTAGAAAGACATATTTTTTTGAAGGCAATAGAGCAGGCCCATTATTGGCTAGGGCGTTGAAAACTCAAACGCTGAAATCGCAGATACATAAGTTAACGACCCCAGAGAATTTAGATATTTTGGACAGTGAGGGAATTGCCAACCACTTTAGGGACTACTATTCCAAACTATATAACTTAGAATCAAAAGACTCACCTGATCATTTAGCGCAAATGCGAGACTACATTAGAAAGGCTGACCTACCTACTTTACAACCCGAACAGCGGGCAATAATGGAGAACCCTATAAGCCTACAAGAGGTCATGGCAGCAATAAAGAACCTACCAACTGGCAAAAGTTCAGGGCCGGACGGTTTCACAAATGCATACTATAAATTTTACAGAAACATCCTGGCCCCACATTTACTTAAAATATTCCATGTGTTGGAAGAGGGAGGTACATTTTCCCAAGATATGCTGACAGCGCACATCTCGGTCATACCCAAACCCCAAAAAAATGTATCAGACCCTAGCAGCTACAGACCCATATCCCTTCTGAACACAGACATTAAGATCCTGGGAAAAATCCTGGCGAAAAGAATTAATGTGGTGCTGCAGACCTTAATACATACAGATCAGGTGGGCTTTGTCCCGGGGAGGGATGCGCGGGACAACACCATTAGAGCATTAACACTCACCTCCTACGCCAAACACAATAAGATTCCAGCTGTTCTCCTAATGACCAATGCAGAGAAAGCATTCGATCGGATCAGCTGGGGGTTCCTCAGAGAAACTTTAACGTCAATGGGGTTTGGCCCACATATGATCACCCGTATTTTTAGTCTATATGCTAACCCTTCGGTGAAAGTTAAAGCAAACGGGATGCTGTCTAGTCCTTTAAAGATCTAGAACGGTACACGCCAGGGGTGCCCTCTATCCCCTATTCTTTTTATTATCACCATGGAGGTCTTTGCGGCACACATTGGACAGAATCGAGAGGTGAGGGGTATCAGAATAGGCCCACATGATTTTAAAATTGCGCTGTACGCGGATGACGTGCTCTTCACAGTCACAGACCCAGTCCACTCCATGCCCATAATCCTAAACGAAATATACAACTTCAGCCAGTTCTCAGATTTCTCGGTAAATGCCCAGAAATCAGAGATTTTAAATGTCTCAATGGCTCAAACCGACTTCCTCACTGTAGCGGCTACCTGTCCGATGATCCCTAGAGATAAGTCAATTAAATACCTGGGGATTCACGTATCCCCTAATCACTCACTTCTATTCGCTGAGAACTACACCAAACTTTTAACCAGGACAAGACATGACCTTCACACATGGGCCTTAAAACCAATATCCTGGTGGGGACGTACATAATGCATCAAAATGACTATGTTACCCAGGATACTGTATCTGTTCCAGGCAGTCCCCATACCTCTCCCCAAATGGTATTTATCACAGCTCCAAAGACAAATCAACACATTCGTTTGGGGGAAAATTAAGCCTAGGATTAATAAAGATAACATGTACAGGGCAACAATATATGGGGGACTGGGCCTACCAGACATTACAACATACTACAAGGCAGTGACCCTACAGAGAATTCTAGATTGGCATAGGGCAGGAGACACAAAGGCATGGGTGTCTCTGGATTCCCATATCCTTAAGGTCCCATCAGTAGGCGCACTATGCTGGGTATAGTGATGTCGCGAATAGTTCGCCGGCGAACATATGCGATGTTCGATCCGCCCCCTATTCGTCATCATTGAGTAATACTTTGACCCTGTACCTCACAGTCAGCAGACACATTCCAGCCAATCAGCAGCAGACCCTCCCTCCCAGACCCTCCTACCTCCTGGACAGCATCCATTTTAGCTTCATTTGGAAGCTGCTTTCTTAGTGAGAGGAGGGACAGTGTAGCTGCTGCTGATTTAATAGGGAAATCAATAGCTAGGCTAGTGTATTCAGTGTCCACTACAGTCCTGAAGGACTCATCTGATCTCTGCTGTAAGGACAGCACCCCAAAAAGCCCTTTTTAGGGCTAGAACATCAGTCTGCCTTTTTTTTTTTTCCTGTGTAATCTAATTGCAGTTGCCTGCCTGCCTGCCAGCGTGTGTGTCAGGCTCACAGCGTATACTGTGCCCACTTGCCCAGTGCCACCACTCATATCTGGTGTAACAGTAGTGTACATTTAAAAAAAACAACACTTTTTTGACTGTGAAATAATAGCAGTCAGTTTCCTTCACACGTGTGCGTTTCAGTGCCTGTCTGCCAGGGCACAGTGTCACCCCAGTGCAACTCATATCTGGGGTAACAGTAGTGTAAATTAAAAAAAAAAACAACACTTTTTTGACTGTGAAATAATAGCAGTCACAGTCAGTTTCCTTCACACGTGTGCATTTCAGTGCCTGCCTGCCAGGGCACAGTGTCACCCCAGTGCAACTCATATCTGGTGTAACAGTAGAGTACATTTAAAAAAAAACAACACTTTTTTGACTGTGAAATAATAGCATTCAGTTTCCTTCACACGTGTGCATTTCAGTGCCTGCCTGCCAGGGCACAGTGTCACCCCAGTGCAACTCATATCTGGTGTAACAGTAGTGTAAATTAAAAAAAAAAAACACTTTTTTGACTGTGAAATAATAGCAGTCAGTTTCCTTCACACGTGTGCGTTTCAGTGCCTGCCTGCCTACCTGCCAGGGCACAGTGTCACCCCAGTGCAACTCATATCTGGTGTAACAGTAGTGTAAATTAAAAAAAAAACAACACTTTTTTGACTGTGAAATAATAGCAGTCAGTTTCCTTCACACGTGTGCGTTTCAGTGCCTGCCTGCCAGGGCACAGTGTCACCCCAGTGCAACTCATATCTGGTGTAACAGTAGTGTACATTTAAAAAAAAAAAAAATTTTGACTGTAATAGATTGTATAGCAGTTAGTTGTCTGCAAGCGTGTGTGTCAGGCCTACAGCGTCTACTCTGCCAACTTCTGCCAGTGCACAGTGCCACTCATATCTGTTGTCACAGTAGCTTGCACGCATAGTACCACTAATCGAAAAAAAAATGACAAGCAGAGGCAGGCCACCCCGCAGGGGCCGTCGTGGTCATGGTGTTGTGATTCCCTTTGGCCCTAGAAAAATGCCCAGTGTTCAGAGGCCACGTACTCCGAACTCAAACAGTTCTGAGGACATAGTTGACTGGCTAACACAGGACATCCAATCTTCTACAGCTTCCGCTCGGAACCTTGACGCACCATCCTCCTCCAGCTTATCTTCGGGCACCTCTCAAGTTACCACTCGCCCGCCTGCCGCCACCACCAACACTAGCACCACAGCCGCTTCACTTGATCTGTCAGAGGAGTTATTTACACATCAGTTGGAAGAAATGAGTGATAGTGATGCGCAACCATTATTGCCAGAGGATGTAGATAACAGGGATATGTCTCAGTCAGGCAGCATTACACACATGGACGTACGGTGTGATGATGATGATGTTGTACCCGCCGCTGCTTCCTTTGCTGAGTTGTCAGATACAAGTGAAATGGTTGATGATGACGATGCGTCCATGGATGTCACGTGGGTGCCCGCTAGAAGAGAAGAAGAAGAGGGGGAAAGTTCAGATGGGGAGACAGAGAGGAGGAGGAGACGAGTTGGAAGCAGGGGGAGGTCGTCGCAAGGAGCTGGTGGCACAGTCAGACAGCATGCATCGGCACCCGGGGTCATCCAGACAGCACGCCAATCAACGCATGCTGTTGCCACCACCAGAATGCCATCATTGCAGAGCTCAGCAGTGTGGCATTTTTTTTGTGTGTCTGCCTCTGACAACAGCAATGCCATTTGCAACCTGTGCCAAAAGGAACTGAGTCGTAGGAAGTCCAACACCCACCTAGGTACAACTGCTTTGCGAAGGCACATAGATCACACTTCACAAATGCCTATGGGATCAACACATGAGTACAAGCAGCACACAAACTCAAAGCCGCCATCCTCCTCCTGGTCCAGCATCTTCAGCCACGTCAACCACTGCTGACCTCCTTGCCCCCTCTCAACCATCCGCCACTCCGTGTCTCGCCTTGAGCAATTCCTGCCTATCTGCCCACAGTCAGGTGTCTGTCAAGGACATGTTTCAGCGTAAGAAGCCAAATTCACAAAGTCACCCCCTTGCCCGACATCTGACAGCTGGCTTGTCTGAACTCTTAGCCCGCCAGCTTTTACCATAAAAGCTGGTGGAGTCTGAGGCGTTCAAAAAATTTGTAGCTATTGGGACACCGCAGTGGAAGGTACCTGGCCAAAATTTCTTTGCACAAAAGGCAATCCCCAACCTGTACTCGATTGTGCAAAAGGAAGTAATGGCATGTCTGGCACAAAGTGTTGGGGCAAGGGTCCATCTGACCACTGATACCTGGTCTGCAAAGCATGGTCAGGGCAGGTATATCACCTAACTGCGCATTGGGTAAACCTGCTGATGGCTGCCAAGCATGGAATGCGTGGCTCTGCAGAGGAGTTGGTGACACCGCCACGACTTGCAGGCAGGCCTACTGCCACCTCCTCTACTCCTCCTACTCCATCCTCTTCCATAACCTCCTTGGCTGAGTCCTCTTCTGCTGCTGCATCTTGCTCCACATCAACGGCACCCCCCAGCTCCCCAGGTACTATTCCACATCCCGGATACGGCAGTGTCACACCGTCTTGGTCTGTGACTATGAAGAGCACCTGAAAGCAGAGAGTCACACCGGACTAGCACTCCTGTCTGCCCTGAACGCACAGGTGCATCAGTGGCTGACTTCGCACCAACTGGAGATCGGCAAAGTGGTTTGTGACAACGGAAGAAATTTGGTGGCGGCATTGAATTTTGGCAAGTTGACACATGTGCCGTGCATGGCACATCTGATCGTACAACGCTTTTTGCATAAGTACCCAGGCTTACAGGATGTTCTAAAGCAGGCCAGGAAGGTGTGTGGCCATTTCAGGCGTTCCTACACGGTCATGACGCACTTTTCAGATATCCAGCGGCGAAACAACATGCCAGTGAGGCGCTTGATTTGCGACAGCCCGTCACGTTGGAATTCAACATTTCTAATGTTCGACCGCCTGCTCCAAGAAGAAAAAGCCGTTAACGACTATTTGTATGAACGGGGTGCTAGGACAGCCTCTGCGGAGCTGGGAATTTTTTTGCCACGTTACTGGACGCTCATGCGCAATGCCTGTAGGCTCATGCGTCCTTTTGAGGAGGTGACAAACCTAGTCAGTCGCACCGAAGGCACCATCAGCGACATCATACCATTTGTTTTCTTCCTGGAGCGTGCCCTGCGAAGAGTGCTGGATCAGGCCATAGATGAGCATGAAGAGGAAGAGTTGTGGTCACCATCACCATCAGAAACAGCATCGCTTGCTGGACCTGCGGCAACGCTGGAAGAGGATTGTGAGGAAGAGGAGTCAGAGGAGGAATGTGGCTTTGAGGAGGAGGAGGAAGACCAACCACAACAGGAATCCCAGGGTGCTCGTTGTCATCTATCTGGTACACGTGGTGTTGTACGTGGCTGGGGGGAAGAGCATACCTTCAATGAGATCACTGAGGACGAGGAACGGGACATGAGTAGCTCGGCATCAGTCCTTGTGCAAATGGGGTCTTTCATGCTGTTGTGCCTGTTGAGGGACCCTTGTATATAAAGGCTGAAGGAGAACAACCTGTACTGGGTGTCCACGCTACTAGACCCCCGGTATAAGCATAAAGTGCCTGAAATGTTACCGAATTACCGCAAGTCGGAAAGGATGCTTTACACAGTGTATAAGGGTGATGTCACAGCACAATGGGAATCTAACAGGGGAAGAGGTGAAAGTAATCCTCCTCCTCCCACGACCACGCCGGCAAGGACAGGACGCTTTACAGATGTGTTGTTGATGGAGGACATGCAGAGCTTTTTAAGTCCTACGCATCGCCACAGCCCTTCGGGGTCCACCCTCAGAGAACGACTCGACCGACAGGTAGCAGACTACCTCGCCTTAACTGCAGATATCGACACTCTGAGGAGCGATGAACCCCTTGACTACTGGGTGTGCAGGCTTGACCTGTGGCCTGAGCTATGCCAATTTGCGATAGAACCTCTGGCCTGCCCCGCTTCAAGTGTCCTGTCAGAAAGGACCTTCACCTTCAGGTCAAAAAAGTCTAGATTACCTCAGCTTTATTAAGATGAATGAGGGATGGATCCCGAAGGGACTGACAGTGGACGATACATTCGACTAAAAAAGGCCTGATGAGATGAGCTGCCTTGGGCTAAAATTGGTCCACACGCTGCTGTATTTTATCTCTGAATGCCGGATGACTTGCGTGACTTATCCGCCACCAACTAGGGTTCAAGCCGCAATGTTTTAGGGCACTTTCTGCCTGGGAAACAAACATAAATTATTCTGGCCGCTGCTACAGCAGCGGCTGCAACAATACCTAATTTTTCAGGCATGTGTACATGCCTAATTTTTCTGGCCTCTGGTGCTACACTGTGGCTTAAAAAACAAACCAAAAAAAGGCACATAACAGGGATTAAACTGATAGGAATAGTACTACTTAACACACAACTCCTATCTGGTGGCACATTAGATTGTACGCGCAGTGCCCCAAATTTGAAGTAGGAAGTCCGACCAAGTATCTTTTTCCATCTCCCAGTTCCTAAAATCAATGGTATATACATGTCCCCTCCCCTGATAGGGGACGTAACAGGGATTAAACTGATAAGAATAGAACTACTTAACACACCACTCCTATCTGGTGGCACATTAGATTGCATGCACAGTGCCCCTAATTTGAAGTAGGAGGACCGACCAAGCATCTTTTTCCATCTCCCGGTTCCTAAAATCGATGCCATATACACGTCCCCTGATAGGGGACGTAACAGGGATTAAACTGATAAGAATAGTACTAATTAACACATCACTCCTATCTGGTGGCACATTAGATTGCATGCGCAGTGCCCCAAATTTGAAGTAGGAGGACCGACCAAGCATCTTTTTCCATCTCCCGGTTCCTAAAATCGATGCCATATACACGTCCCCTGATAGGGGACGTAACACGGATTAAACTGATAGGAATAGTACTAATTAACACACCTTATAATAATGCAGAGAGAGGCAACGCAAAGAGAGAGGAGTCTGAAGAAGAGGAGTCAGAGGAGGAAGGTGGCTTTGAGGAGGTGGAAGACCAAACACAGCAGGCGTCCCAGGGGGCTTGTTGTCACCTTTTGGGGACCCTTGGTGTTGTACGTGGCTGGGTGGAGGAAGAGACCTTCAATGACATTAGTGAGGACAAGGAACGTGGCATGGTTAGCTTGGTATCCAACCTTGTGCAAATGGGGAGTTTGCGGTTGTGCAAATGGACTGTTTGCGGTTGTTTGCGGTGCGTTAAACGGGGAGTTTGGTCTGTCACTGTGAAGCGGGCGTAACCCTTACACTACCTGATCGATACAACATCATACCTGATGTTTTAAAGCACGTTATTCCAAACAATTTAGGAATGTTAGGTGATTTATCCCCTTTATGGATTAAAACCAGACTCTGAATCAACTATGTAATTTTCCATGGGAGTTGTGCCATGGATCCCCCTCCGGCATGCCACAGTCCAGGTGTTAGTCCCCTTGAAACAACTTTTCCATCACTATTGTGGCCAGAAAGAGTCCCTGTGGGTTTTAAAGTTCGCCTGCCTATTAAAGTCAATAGCAGTTCGCACGGTTCGCTGGTTCGCGAACAGTAGCGGAGGTTCGAGTCCGCCATTCGCGAACCGAAATTTTAAGGTTCGCGACATCACTATTGGAGAACAGTTCAACCCTTTAGCTCACAAAAAATTGAGTTTTGAAGTGGGCGGTGGAGCGCAGGGTTTTGGAATTTCATATCTTTATTAAAAAGTGCGTTTACAGTGCATCTTCATTACAACTGATGAATTCAACTTCATCTAAATATTGCTAACATTCCGGATCTGTTTATAGAAAGGGGAGAGCTTACCATCACTTTAACTGTTCTTAAATAGAAGGGGAACATCCAAATATGTTTAAGTCATAAACATTTTAATAATATAACGGCTAGATTTGGAGTTTTGTCGGTAACGACCCGAAAAACTAACGCTGGCTTTTTTCTGGCCGCACCATAAAAATAACTCTGGTATTGAGAGTCCACATAAAGGCTGCGTTAGGCTCCAAAAAAGGAGCGTAGAGCATTTTTAACGCAGCTTCAACTCTCAATACCAGAGTTGCTTACGCAAGCGGCCAGCCTCAAAAACGTGCTCGTGCACGATTCCCCCATAGGAAAAATGGGGCTGTTTGAGCTGAAAAAAAACCTAACACCTGCAAAAAAGCCACGTTCAGCTCTTAACGCAGCCCCATTGTTTGATATGGGGAAACACTTCCTACATCTGCACCTAACACTCTAACATGTACCCCGAGTCTAAACACCCCTAACCTTACACTTATTAACCCCTAATCTGCCGCCCCCGCTATCGCTGACACCTGCATATTATTATTAACCCCTAATCTGCCGCTCCGTAAACCGCCGCTACTTACATTATCCCTATGTACCCCTAATCTGCTGCCCCTAACACCGCCGACCCCTATATTATATTTATTAACCCCTAATTTGCCCCCCTCAACGTCGCCTCCACCTGCATACACTTATTAACCCCTAATCTGCCGAGCGGACCGCACCGCTATTATAATAAAGTTATTAATCCCTAATCCGCCTCACTAACCCTATAATAAATAGTATTAACCCCTAATCTGCCCTCCCTAACATCGCCGACACCTAACTTGAATTATTAACCCCTAATCTGCCGACCGGAGCTCACCGCTATTCTAATAAATGGATTAACCCCTAAAGCTAAGTCTAACCCTAACACTAACACCCCCCTAAATTAAATATAATTTTAATCTAACGAAATTAATTATCTGTTATTAAATAAATTATTCCTATTTAAAGCTAAATACTTACCTGTAAAATAAATCCTAATATAGCTACAATATAAATTATAATTACATTGTAGCTATTTTAGGATTAATATTTATTTTACAGGCAACTTTGTAATTATTTTAACCAGGTACAATAGCTATTAAATAGTTAAGAACTATTTAATAGTTACCTAGTTAGAATAATTACAAAATTACCTGTAAAATAAATCCTAACCTAAGTTACAATTAAACCTAACACTATACTATCATTAAATTAATTAAATAAAATACCTACAATTACCTACAATTAAACCTAACACTACACTATCAATACATTAATTAAATACAATATCTACAAATAACTACAATGAAATAAACTAAAGTACAAAAAATAAAAAAGAACTAAGTTACAAAAAATAAAAAAATATCTACAAACATAAGAAAAATATTACAACAATTTTAAACTAATTACACCTACTCTAAGCCCCCTAATAAAACAACAAAGCCCTCCAAAATAAAAAATGCCCTACCCTATACATACATACAATACCCCCCCCAACATTACAACCCACCACCCACATACCCCTAATCTAACCCAAACCCCCCTTAAATAAACCTAACACTAAGCCCCTGAAGATCATCCTACCTTGTCTTCACCTCACCAGGTATCACCGATCCGTCCTGGCTCCAAAATCTTCATCCAACCCAAGCGGGGGTTGGCGATCCATCATCCGGTGGCTGAAGAGGTCCAGAAGAGGCTCCAAAGTCTTCATCCTATCCGGAAAGAAGAGGCGATCCGGACCGGCAACCATCTTGATCCAAGCGGCATCTTCTATCTTCATCCGATGACGACCGGCTCCATCCTGAAGACCTCCACCGCGGACCCATCTTCTTCCGGCGACGTCCAACTGAAGAATGACGGTTCCTTTAAGGGACGTCATCCAAGATGGCGTCCCTCGAATTCCGATTGGCTGATAGGATTCTATCAGCCAATCGGAATTAAGGTAGGAATATTCTGATTGGCTGATGGAATCAGCCAATCAGAATCAAGTTCAATCCGATTGGCTGATCCAATCAGCCAATCAGATTGAGCTTGCATTCTATTGGCTGTTCCGATCAGCCAATAGAATGCGAGCTCAATCTGATTGGCTGATTGGATCAGCCAATCGGATTGAACTTGATTCTGATTGGCTGATTCCATCAACCAATCAGAATATTCCTACCTTAATTCCGATTGGCTGATAGAATCCTATCAGCCAATCGGAATTCGAGGGACGCCATCTTGGATGACGTCCCTTAAAGGAACCGTCATTCTTCAGTTGGACATCGCCGGAAGAAGATGGGTCCGCGGTGGAGGTCTTCAGGATGGAGCCGGTCGTCATCGGATGAAGATAGAAGATGCCGCTTGGATCAAGATGGTTGCCGGTCCGGATCGCCTCTTCTTCCCGGATAGGATGAAGACTTTGGAGCCTCTTCTGGACCTCTTCAGCCACCGGATGATGGATCGCCAACCCCCGCTTGGGTTGGATGAAGATTTTGGAGCCAGGAAGGATCGGTGATACCTGGTGAGGTGAAGACAAGGTAGGATGATCTTCAGGGGCTTAGTGTTAGGTTTATTTAAGGGGGGTTTGGGTTAGATTAGGGGTATGTGGGTGGTGGGTTGTAATGTTGGGGGGGGGGGTATTGTATGTTTTTTTTTTACAGGCAAAGAGCTGAACTTCTTGGGGCATGCCCCGCAAAGGGCCCTGTTCAGGGCTGGTAAGGTAAAAGAGCTTTTAACTTTATTAATTTAGAATAGGGTAGGGCATTTTTTATTTTGGGGGGCTTTGTTGTTTTATTAGGGGGCTTAGAGTAGGTGTAATTAGTTTAAAATTGTTGTAATATTTTTCTTATGTTTGTAAATATTTTTTTATTTTTTGTAACTTAGTTCTTTTTTATTTTTTGTACTTTAGCTAGTTTATTTAATTGTATTTATTTGTAGGAATTGTATTTAATTAATTTATTGATAGTGTAGTGTTAGGTTAATTGTAGGTAATTGTAGGTATTTTATTTAATTAATTTATTGATAGTGTAGTGTTAGGTTTAATTGTAACTTAGGTTAGTATTTATTTTACAGGTAATTTTGTAATTATTTTAACTATTTTAGCTATTAAATAGTTCTTAACTATTTAATAGCTATTGTACCTGGTTAAAATAAATACAAAGTTACCTGTAAAATAAATATAAATCCTAAAATAGCTATAATATAATTATAATTTATATTGTAGCTATATTAGGATTTATTTTACAGGTAAGTATTTATCTTTAAATAGGAATAATTTATTTAATAAGAGTTAATTAATTTCGTTAGATGTAAATTATATTTAACTTAGGGGGGTGTTAGTGTTAGGGTTAGACTTAGCTTTAGGGGTTAATACATTTATTAGAGTAGCGGTGAGCTCCAGTCGGCAGATTAGGGGTTAATAATTGAAGTTAGGTGTCGCCAATGTTAGGGAGGGCAGATTAGGGGTTAATAGTATTTATTATAGGGTTAGTGAGGCGGATTAGGGGTTAATAACTTTATTATAGTAGCGGTGCAGTCTGCTCGGCAGATTAGGGGTTAATAAGTGTAGGCAGATGGAGGCGACGTTGAGGGGGGCAGATTAGGGGTTAATAAATATAATATAGGGGTCGGCGGTGTTAGGGGCAGCAGATTAGGGGTACATAAGGATAACGTAGGTGGCGGCGCTTTGCGGTCGGCAGATTAGGGGTTAATAAGTGTAGGCAGATGGAGGCGACGTTGAGGGGGGCAGATTAGGGGTTAATAAATATAATACAGGGGTCGGCGGTGTTAGGGGGAGCAGATTAGGGGTACATAAGGATAACGTAGGTGGCAGTCGGCAGATTAGGGGTTAAAAAAATTATTCGAGTGTCGGCGATGTGGGGGGACCTCGGTTTAGGGGTACATAGGTAGTTTATGGGTGTTAGTGTACTTTAGAGTACAGTAGTTAAGAGCTTTAGAAACCGGCGTTAGCCCAGAAAGCTCTTAACTACTGACTTTTTTCCTGCGGCTGGAGTTTTGTCGTTAGATGTCTAACGCTCACTTCAGAAACGACTCTAAATACCGGAGTTAGAAAAATCCCATTGAAAAGATAGGATACGCAATTGACGTAAGGGGATCTGCGGTATGGAAAAGTCGCGGCTGAAAAGTGAGTGTTAGACCCTATTTTGAGTGACTCCAAATACCGGCGGTAGCCTAAAACCAGCGTTAGGAGCCTCTAACGCTGGTTTTCATGGCTAACGCCAAACTCCAAATCTAGGCCTTACTGAGCATACTCCTTAGGGAATCATGTCTATCATTAAGCACCTGTAGGGGGCACGAAGCGCGTCAGTCACACTCCTGTCTGTTTGTCCATGTCTGCCTAGCATCCTTTTGGCATTTTTTGTATGATATGCTTTTTAATTGATGTTATGAATAAAAGTTGGTTCTTACCTTGCCTTTTAACCAACACCTTGAGTCTCTACTTTTGAGTTCTTCATAAGTATTTTAATACCCGAGTAAGATTTTAATTTATTGGTGTAAAATTATCTTTTTCAAGATGTTTCCTGGATTTCACCATTATATAAAATTGAATCTAAAACTAATACTGAAAATATTTAGGAGTGTAATGATTTTATGATATGAGCATACTCATAGAGTTAGTTTAAGAGTATGGTTCTATAACACCATTAAAAAGTATGGAGGTTTCCCTTTCTAAGGGAGCTTTGAAAGACCAAATTAAGCTGTTAAAAAAAGCAAAATATTACACCAAGATATAAGCAATATGGTCAACCTTGGTAGAAAATATATATTTAAAGTGGCCGCCAGGAGGGGGTGTTAATCCACCCGATCGTACTCGAATGTCTGTCCGTCTGCTCAGAGCAGGCGGACAGGTTATGGAGCAGCGGTCTTTAGACCGCTGCTTCATAACTGGTGTTTCTGGTGAGCCTGCAGGAAAATCCTGTATAAAAGATTTTTAAAATGTCCCCATCTACTGCATATGACATATTCTTCTGAAGTGCAAGTCTCCAAGACCTAGAAGACAAAAGCACTTACCTGCAGTCTAGCTGTCTGGCAGGAAGAACGCTCACAAGGCTTGTTAGGACACATACTCCTTACAAAGACCTGTAGAAAAAGAAAGAACAGAGTAACCAACTCTGGCTTTCTCTACCATGGTCAGCAATGTGTTAGGAAACAAAGCAAAGACCACCTCACAACTTCCTAACTGCTTAAAAGCTACCACTACTCTCCTGAAGAGATTGATGTGGACTCAGCTAAACCCAAATTCTTGCTTGCAGGAAAATGTACCAGAAAAGGGAATTAATTTCTTCAGACACCAAATGTCACCTCCTCCATAGACAGAGGCAAAGACAATGACTGGGGATTATGGGTAGGGGAGTGACACTTAACAGCTATGCTGTGGTGCTCTTTGCCTCCTCCTGCTGGCCAGGAGTGATAATCCCACTAGTAATTGAATGACGTAGTGGACTCTCCATATCTTAGGAAAGAAAAAATATATTTAAAGTGTTCTTTTCAAGGAGCATTTATTACATTACATTTAGTTTTCCCTAAGGCAAGATCCGTCCAAAAAAGTTCAACACTATTATTGTTGAGGTTCCATTTATATTTCAATAGTTTAATACTCTGTTTTTTTAGGGTTTGAGCAATGTTAAAGAGCTAAATGCCCTTTTAAGGGAAAAGCCCATCCAAATGCCCCAATGCCCAGCCAAATGCCCTTTTCAGGGCAATGGGTAGCTTAGGGTTTTTTAGAATTAGGTTTTTTATTTTGGGGGGTTGGTTGTGTGGTGGGTTTTACTATTGGGGGGTTGTCATGTTTTTTTCAGGTAAAAAAGCTGATATCTTTGGGGCAATGCCCCACAAAAAGCTCTTTTAAGGGCCATTGGTGGTTTATTGTAGGCTAGGGTTTTTTTTATTTTGGGTTGGCTTTTTTATTTTGATAGGGCTATTAGATTAGGTGTAATTCTATTTTATTTTGGATAATTTCATTTTTTATTTTTTGTAATTAAGTGTTTATTATTTTTTGTAACTTAGTACAGGTGGCCCTCGGTTTACAACGGTTCAATTTGCACCGTTTCAGAATAACAACCTTTTTTTCGAGCCATGTGACTGCTATTGAAAAGCATTGAAAAGCAGTGCATTGATTAAAATAGCCAGTAGGTGGAGATGTCCGCTTGTGTTGCAGCAAAGCCAAGCAAGCTGAAATTAATCAGTTTAACCAGACTTGAGCTATTGAGCAGATTTCAAAGGAACAAGATCTTCCTGTCTATAAATCAGTCCAGATTGAAATGCATAGAAAGAACAGTTTGCAGAAAAATGCAAGTGAAGTCTGTGTTGTGTGATTTTTTTATTAGGTTTATAATGCTGTTTAGCAAATGTTTTTGTTCTTTTAACATAGTTCAATTATATATTCTGTGTTGTGTGGTTATTTTATTAGGTTTATAATGCTGTTTAGCATTTAAAGTCTTCATTTCAAAGCTTTAAAAATAATGTATTAGGTTTTACTTATGCCAATTTTGAGAGGGGCCTGGAACCTAACTCCCTCACTTCCCATTGACTTACATTATAAACTGGGTTTCAATTTACAATGGTTTGGATTTACAACCATTCCTTCTGGAACCTAACCCCGGCGTAAATTGAGGGCTATCTGCATTTCATTTTGTAATTAGATACTTTGTAATGTTAGGATTTTTTTAATGTGTAAAAAAATATTTAATTTTAGTTTAATAATTATATTAGTTTAATTGTTAGTTTAAACTTAGTTTAAACTTATTTTTGTTAATTTGACAGGTAAATTTTAATTTAATTTAAGATAGGGAAATTGCAATTTTAATATAAAGTTAGGTTTAGGGGTGAATAGTTTAAATGAGTTTATTGCAATGTGCGGGGGCTTTTGGTTTAGGGGTTAATAGTTTAATTTAGTATATTTTGTTGTGGGGGGCTTTCAGTTCAGGGGTTAATAGGTTTAATATAGTGGCAGCAGTGTAGGGCTTTATAACTTTAGTATAGTGGGGGCGATGTGGACGGATGGCAGATAAGGGGTTAATAATATTTAAAAAGTGTTTGTAATGTAGGAGGGCGGTGGTTTAGGGGTTAATAAGTTAATTATAGTGGTGAAAATGTCGGGGAGCGTCGGAATAGGCGTTAATAATTTTTTGAAGTGGCGGTGATGTCGGGAGCAGCAGATTTTGGGTTAATACATTTATTATAGTGTTTGCGATGCAGGAGGGCCTCGGTTTAGGGGTTAAAAGGTAGTTTATGGGTGTTAGTGTACTTTTTAACACTTTAGTTATGAGTTTTATGTTACATCTTTGTAGTGTAAAACTCATAACTACTGACTTTAGATGGCGGTACAGATCTTGTCATTTTAGGCTGTATTGCTCACTCTTTATCCTCACCGCAAAACTCGTAATACCGGCGCTATGGGAATTCCATGAAAAATCGTCATTTTTAGGAGTTCGGGATTGATGTTGCAGTACAGGCTAAAAGGCGTGAGGTACAGCTAAACCGACAAGACTCGTAATGGCGGCGGTGCTGTTTTAACACTGAAAATACCATATTTTCAGCGTTAAAAGAGGAACACACAAACTTGTAATCTAGGTGTGTGTCAAGACATTTAAGTTTCAGTGGTTCTAATATGAAGCTATATATATTTTGGTTTCCATTCTGAATAACATGGTGAGGAACATCTTATGTTGTGGGCAGGGCCTGTGTGGTCTCTTTATTTTATGATGTCACAAATCCACAATGTCCATTATTCCTCATACCTTTTGCCTACGTATGCTCACTGAGTACTATGACATCACAAAACCTCCATATGTATCCATAAATTGCTCCTCACACCTGCCACCCATACTTCACTAGAGTTGCTACTGAGATACAGAGAATCATCACAGACATGAATAGCAGTGTTGAAAGACCCCGCAGATGTATAGGAGACTACCATCTCCTTAAAACACTTGGAAAAGGCGCCTTTGGTGAGGTGAGATTGGCTAAGCACGATAAGACTGGCAGAGAAGTTGCCATTAAGGTAATCAAGAAAAAGAGTATGGATCACGCTCATCTGCAAATACTTTTGCAAGAAGCTAAGATTATGAAGCGGTTGAATCACCCTAATATAGTTCAACTGTACAAGGTGATTAACACCAGGACCACTCTTTACCTTGTATTGGAATATGCCAGCGGAGGAGATCTTTACCATCACTTAGTAAAACATGGGCGCATGGAAGAGAATAAAGCACGTGTCCTATTTTGTCAACTATTGGCAGCAGTTCATCACTGTCATCAAAAATCTGTTGTTCACCATGACATAAAGTCTTTGAACATTCTTCTAGACTGTGAAGGGAATATCAAGCTTTCTGATTTTGGACTAAGTGATACATTCACTTTAGGGAAAATGACAAATAAATTCCCAGGAACATTAACTCACCTGCCTCCAGAATATTATGAACGTAGGGAGTATGTAGGGCCAGAAGTGGACATTTGGGCCCTTGGTGTGGTGTTCTATGAAATGGTCACTTGTTCTCTGCCATTTTATAGCCAAAATCTGAGTACAATGAGAATGTTTGTACTTCAGGGAAACTATGATGTTCCAGCCTACCTATCTAACGAATGCAAGATCTTACTCAGCAAACTCCTTGTTAAAAACCCAGAGAGAAGGTGTTCGTTGGAGCCAATCCTGAATAATCAGTGGATTAGCATAGGACCTCAGTTGGATAGCAACTCTGCAGAGACCGACGAAAAACCCACATGCAGCAACAAAAGAGCTATGTCATCCCCATCTATGAGTGGTGAACTTGACGAATATTACAGCTGCTGTTCTCAGCATAATGATGATCATGATAGTGACAATAGCTTTGTAACAGCTAAATCAAGCCCTCCCATTCCTGATGCTGCAGTACCATCGGATGAAGACCATGAAGAGACCTCTATGTCTTCACCTCCTAGAAGAACAAGCAGGTGGCGCTCCTTTTGGAAGTGCATTAGGGGACTTTTTTGCTGTTGCTGCTGCTGCACCAAATAGTTCCTCAAATGTGGGTGTTTGTGGTCATTTTGTCTGTGACTTCAGATTGGACTTTCAACCGGATATGACCTTTCAACTGGATATGACCTTTCAACTGGATATGACCTTTCAACTGGATATGACCTTTCAACCGGATATGACCTTTCAACCGGACGTGACCTTTTAATCAGATGTGACAATTTTACCGGATGAGACCTTTTTACCAGATGTGAGCTTTTTTGAACAATATTTCTATAATAAAGTTTTCATCTGAATATTAAAAAAAAAAAATCTCCTTGCGTCTTATTTTCTTACTTTCTCTCTTGCAATTCCAAAAATTTTAGTGTACTATTTATTTGTGTACTTTTTATAAATAGGCAATGGGAGGCAGACACACACACATATTTAATATATGTGTGTATATATATATATATATATATATGTATATGTGTGTGTATATATATATATGTGTGTGTTTGTATATATATATATATATATATATATATATATACACACAGGGCTCAAAATTTCCACTAGCCATTGGCGAGTGAAAATTTAACAATGGCGAGTGAAAGTTAGTGAATAAATGTTGAATCAACATAACTGACCAAAGTCTGGTGGTGTGTTGTAAGTAGCAAGTTAGCACATTGTATGACTGTCAGTATATATATACTTATACATATATACACACACACACATATATATATATATATATATATATATATATATATATATACTGTATGCATACAAACACTCACACACATACAGTGTATGTATATATATACACATTATATAACATAGATACACATATATACAAACACACATTCACATTCATACACAGACACATACTTCACACTCACTTATATATACACACACTCATAAACACACACACTCCCTTACATATACATACATACCCAATCATGCATTACATTCATACAAACAGGGGCGAAACTACAGGGGGTGCGAAACTACCACTGCCTGCACTGATATCATGTGAGTGTGACATGACTACAGGGGTTAGTGTTTCTGTTTTACCCATTGGTGTTTATGTGTGTGTGTATGTATGTGACTGTGTGTGTATTTATGCATGTATGTATGTATGTGTGTATGTTTGAGGAACCAGCAAATTACAGACCTTGTTACTACAGCATTGGTGGGGCAGGGGGTGAACAGTGTCATTATACAGTACCACTATATACAGTATGGGGGGTGGACCATGTCACTGACTACTGTGGTCACTTTATAAAGTACTGGGCGGGTAGGGTAAGGCCAGCCATCTCACCAGCAGATTACAGACTGTGTCACTAACTTACTATATACAGTTCTGGGGAGTTAAATAGTGTTATATATACAGTAATAGGGGGTCAGAGCATCTCACAGACTGTGGGCACAGGGTACCTCCTTTTGCAGACATGTAATCTGATTTACATTTTTTCTGTGTTAAATGTAATTTTTTTTTTTTAAAAATGTATTAAATTCACCTTTTTTTTTGGGGGGGGGGAGGGGCGGTGGGGGGGCCCCTTCTTAGATTCTTGCACCTGGGCCCTGTGGTTTCTAGTTACGCCTCTGCATACAAACACTACACACTCATACATACATACATACATACATACATACATACACATACACTCACTCTTACATACACACACTCACACTCTTGCTTCATGCACAGCAAAACAATTATATGCTTAACCTTGACAAACTCACAGTTTTTCTCACACATAAACACACACTCCCACTCTCTAACACACACAGATACTCACAGACCCAAAAAGACACTGACAAACACACACACACCAAGACACACTCACACATACTCACAAACAGACAGAAATATATTCAAAAGTGTAGATTCTGCAGAAGAAAACAAAGTGTGTTTTGTTTTGTTTATTTTTTAGTTACAGTGCTCACACATTTTGCAAAAGGGTAGGAATTTTGTGCACAAGCCCTGTACATAGAAACTTTAGGACAAATACTATGGAAATTTAAGGCTATCATAAGAACAAATCTTACACATAGGTATACAATTCATTAACATGTAATTAAACACATAGCTAAAGTCCTGAACAGAGTGATGCAAGTAATTACTTTTTGATTGGCTCGCCATGTACTGCTCAAAAATGGCAATATATAAACCTCTTTCATTGGATTAAACACAATGTCTACCTAGGTCAATATTGCAAACATTAGATTCTTTAAATGATTAGAGCAAATCCTTTTTGCAGCAGATTATCTGTAAAGTCAGTGGAGCTTTACTAACAGACTATATAGTATATCACCCCCTGAGTTTCTGTCTTTCTATTAAGTACTGTAACTTGTCTAATCTGTATATACAGGTATAGCTCACTTTACAGCGCTTCACTTTACAGTGCTTCGCTAATACAGCGCTCTGTGGAGCTGAAGTTCAACCTCCAAGAATTTTGAAACAGCGCTGTAATCATTGTGATATTGCAAGAAAGGTGACTGGCTCTATTTTGTTATGCTAAGGTCACTCTGTTTACAGCATTACAGTGCAATTGGCAAATTGTACTACAGTAATTGTCACTATTTTACAGGTACAGTATTTATTGAATACTAATTGAATACTGTGCTGTGCTTGTGTTAAACTAAACGTAGCACTATTGCACACCTAATATATGTCAGTTCAAACATGTTTTCAAGTTTTTTAAACACACTAGCAAGTGAAAAGAAAGCTAAAACTGCCTTGTTTCACTTTACAGCGGGGCTCCGGTCCCTAACCCGCTGTATGAGCGGGGTATACCTTGTACTCCAGTTTTTTGTTTTGGTTTCCCACAGAAGCAGAGTTTTTTGTTTGTTTTTTTTGCTTTTGAAATTTGAGGCTTTTCCAATTAGTTATCACATTGTGATTTCTCATTTTATCCTAAAATTCATAATCACTTAGGATTGTACAGTTTCCCACTAAACATAGTCACTTTTCCAATCCTCAATTTAAATAGCATTAATAGTTGTGCCATTAAATAAACCCTTATGATATAGCAATATTTATGGTAAATATAATCAGTTGTATTTGCCAGTGTTTAGTAACATTTTGCAGCTATATCATGAGGAACATAAGGTCTAAACCCCCTATTCCATCCTCCAAACTGTCTTAGCTTATCTAAATAAATAAGACAACACACACCATTGTTGGGAGAAAAAGGACCGGTCACGGTCCACGTTTATTAAATAAACGCTTTAACTAGTGCCTAAGCGTTACTCTAATTACGCTTAGGCACTTAATCAACCTATCATCAAAACTTGGCAACAAGTTCGTAATCATCGTTGGCGGCATCTCTCCCTATCCTAGCCCCTACTAGCAGATGGTCAAGGCCCCTTCCGATACCTGCAGCGTGCCACCCGGCTGACACGCCCAATGGCACTCAGAGAGAGTTGTGATGTTGAGAGATCTTCGGCCCACATTCGCGAGGGAGGGGACCCCCAGACCGGCGCCTGGCGGGCAGAACCCCTCCCTTATTTCTGGACCGTCACTCTTCTCTCTTTGTGCCCGCTCCCCAGGGCATTGACCACCCGCCTGCTGAGGCATATCCAACCAACCCGGTAAGGCAACCCCAGACCACAGAATCGTACAACCCAACAGCCAGGGGTGGATGGCTATATTAAAGACTCGGTCTTACTTCAGGCTAGCTCAATTAAACCTACCCCTGCAGAGTCGGCTCACCCTACTCAGCCACTTCTTTGCTGCCAGACTCTTCTTCCTTGGGACGGGTGGGCGGGAAAAACCTTCTCCTTGAAGTCTGGAAACCGAAAGAGGCTGGAATCACTGCTGCAGGACCCTATAAAGGTAAGAACAGACACCGCCTCCCCAAAATGCAACATTGTAACAAACATGGCTTTAGCATTTCTCCAGACTTCAAGTTGGTAATCCCTTAATGTTGTTACTGGCCCACTAGAGGGCCCTCCACTATCATAAGGTCTAAACTCCCTATTCCGTCCTCCAAACTGTCTTAGCTTATCTAAATAAATAAGACAACACACACCATTGTTGGGAGAAAAAGGACTGGTCACGGTCCACGTTTATTAAATAAACGCTTTAACTAGTGCCTAAGCGTTACTCTAATTACGCTTAGGCACTTAATCAACCTATCATCAAAACTTGGCAACAAGTTCGTAATCATCGTTGGCGGCATCTCTCCCTATCCTAGCCCCTACTAGCAGATGGTCAAGGCCCCTTCCGATACCTGCAGCGTGCCACCCGGCTGACACGCCCAATGGCACTCAGAGAGAGTTGTGATGTTGAGAGATCTTCGGCCCACATTCGCGAGGGAGGGGACCCCCAGACCGGCGCCTGGCGGGCAGAACCCCTCCCTTATTTCTGGACCGTCACTCTTCTCTCTTTGTGCCCGCTCCCCAGGGCATTGACCACCCGCCACAAGAGCCAGGCGAACTCTTGTCGCCAAACCAAACCAACAGGCACCTATTTATTAACCACAACCATAAATAGTAACGATATTAACTTAACAGTAACTATAAAAAACAGCAATAACAGCAATAACATAACCACATTTTTGAACTTTACGAAATAACCCTCAATAGGGCTCCCCTGATGGCCTTTAGAAAAATGTCCAGCCCAACGTCCGTCAGGTGGACCCCATCTGGCCTAAATAGGTCCTTTTTGTCGGCCGTGATAGTTTCGTGCCGAACCACGAAACCCCCCAAACTCGTGACCGTCCTTCTCATCTCCCTATTGACTTTCTTGCATACGTTATACGCGGCCTTCTGGGTGACAATGTGTCTCCAATGCAGTCTTGCAACCACATTTGACCATCCCACAGTCACCTCCTTCAACCAAGTGTGCACCCAATGCACATCCGCTGACATTCTTTTTATCAGCTCCAATGCGGGCAGCGCCCCCAAATCATTTCCCCCGAGGTGCAGCACTAAAATATTAGGCCACCCCCATCTCCTGTGCGCCTCCTGCAAGAGCGCCGGCAAATCAGCCCACAACAATCCCCTGCGCCCTAACCACCGGAAGCTTGCCTTGGACGTTGGGAATCCAAGTTGCTGTCCCTCCGGCGACTGCAGCGCCCTGATGTGAGCCCAGTGGACGTATGAATGCCCAACAATCCACACGCGAACTGGCGGGGCTTTCTCAATTACAACACCTGGTAAAACAGAGTACACCGTCATGAATTACCCGACAAATTAGCCACCCTTCAAACCCCCAGCCACCAGCAATTCCCAGCCCCCCAAACTGCCACTTAATTCTGCCCCTTAGTCGGTCTAATGTATGTTTTATATTGCGTAGACTTCCATCTACCGAGACGTTTAATCTCAGCTGCTGGGAGGCACTTCTGTGCCACGCTGTTCGCTGCGCCTATTCTAAATGAATGCGGTGCAATCCTTTCAGGGTCCAACCCAGCTTTCTCGGCCGCCTTGGCGAGCACCCTACGGAATTGGAACGCAGACAATGCTGACCCGTCCTCATGTATGAAGAACAGCTCACCTCCCGCCGGTCGTGCGGACAGGTACTGTTCAACACAACTGACCGGACAACTGTCAACACAATCCTGCTTAGTGAGTGGCAACCATGTCCCCCTGCCCTCTTGGTCAGTTTTGGACCTTGGCACGAATAATAGAAGACCCCCGTCTGTCACCCGAACGTGTTCAAACTGAACTCCTCCTGAGCCATTCACCTTAGCCGATGCCACGAGCTCGCCCACTCTGAGCACTCCTGCAAATGCCACTGCGAATGCAGCCCTAAACAACAGCCTCTCATATTCCGACTTGCAAACCAAAGCCACGCTCGAGGCTAAACGCCTCAGCCTGTCCTGCATTATTGGCTCCCTCCGGTCCTTTGGCCGGGGGGCCACCCTTCCCCAACCTTTCAACACCTTCCTGATCAGGAAGGCTCCCGAGTGGTCCGCATGACCCAGCGCTTTATTAACAAATGCAACAGCAGACAGTCTTCCTGCCGCACCAGCTCTACTGACCCCGACACGCCTTAGCTGCGCCAGCCAGTCTAAAATATGCACCCTATTGGCCTTTTGTACCTGCACGCCCCTTTGTAGACATAAATCTTCCCAGCTGTTCCAGTGGCTCCTGTATGCCGACCATGTCCTGGGCGCCAAAGATGCCTTGATTAACGGTAAGATGTTTGCCCAATCTTCAACAACTGCCAAAGAAAAATTGGGCATTTTAGACCCTCCTCCGCCGCCATGGGAGCTGCTTCCCTAAACTGCCCCCATTTAAATCGAGAGAGTGCATCAGCTATAACGTTATGCACTCCCGGGACGTGTTTGGCGGTGAAGTGTATGTTACGCTGCAAGCAGCGCAACACCAAGTGCCTCAAGTAGCACACGACTGCTGGTGAGGACGCTGACAACCTGTTAATGGCGTACACCACACTCATGTTGTCTGTCCAGAACACCACCGAACGATTGGCTAACCTGTCTCCCCAAACTTCAATGGCTACAACGATGGGGAATAGTTCTAACAACGTCAGATTTTTAACGTAACCTGAAGTCACCCACTCCCGTGGCCATGGAGCTGCGCTCCACTCCCCATCCAAATAAGCCCCATAGCCAAAGCCGCCCGCTGCATCCGTGAACAGGTTCAGCAAACGGTTAGGTACCGGTGGGCGTCTCCATAAGCACACCCCATTAAAGCTCTGAAGGAAATGATCCCAAACCGCCAGATCATCCCTCACCTCCGATGTGACGCATACCCCTTTGGGGTGGCCAGTCGGGCTCCTCAATAGGCCCTCCAACCTATGGTTAAAAACTCGACCCATGGGTATAACCCGCCCGGCGAAATTCAGCAGACCCAGTAAGGACTGGACATCCCTGACGGTGACCTTGTCTCTACTACTGACTGCCCGAACCGCCGCCAACATACGCGTCACCTTCTCCAATGGTAACCTGCATATCTGCATAACCGTGTCAATTTCAATTCCCAAGAATGTGAGACACGTGCACGGGCCCTGCGTTTTATCGTCCGCAAGCGGGACACCAAAACGCCTCATCATATCCTGCATGGTGCCCATGAGCTGTTCGCACTCTGTTGAACCAGCCCTCCCTACCAATAAGAAATCATCAAGGTAGTGGGCCAATGCTCCCCCCCCCCGAAGCTTTGAATACTACCCAGTGTAGGAAAGAGCTGAAGCATTCAAACAACGAGCAGGACATGGAGCACCCCATCGGCAAGCAACGGTCCACATAATATGCCCCCTCAAACTTCATGCCCATCAGTCTAAAGGCCGATGGGTGCAAGGGCAGCAACCGGAATGCTGACTCTATGTCCAGCTTAGCCAACAGTGCGCCCGGACCGCATGCCCTAACCACGTCCAGCGCCTTATCAAATGACTGATAATGTACCGAACTCATCTCGGGGTCAATGGCGTCATTGACCGAACTCCCTTTTGGGAAGGACAGGTGGTGTATCAACCTGAACTTTCCCTCCTCCTTTTTAGGTATGACCCCCAATGGCGAGATCACCAGATCTCTCAATGGGCAATCCGCGAATGGGCCAGATACCCTGCCCAATGCTACCTCCTTAGCCAACTTTTCCCTCACCACATGTGGGAACTCGTAGGCTGTTTTCAGGTTCCTGTGCACCGCAGAACCCGTAACCGTCCCTGTAATTGGAATGTGAAAACCCCCCTCCAACCCCGACCTAAGCAATTCTGCTGCTTCCCGGTCGGGGTAGTTATCCAGCCATATTTGCATGGCCGGTAACTTAAGTGGGGTTGGTGCCCTTAACCGCAATTCCCGGCTTAGGGGCTGGTTTGATCTGTCCCTGCTCTCTCCTCTTTCCACACTCAAGTCCTGGGTGTGGTCCCGCGCAGAATTTACAGATGTGCCGAAAGGAGCAATTACTCCCCCTGTCACACTGCTTGTCTTGGAATTTCCAACATTCCCTACCACGTCTGCCTGGCCATACCCCCTGACGTTGCTGCATCTGCCGTGCCACCACCGGGGAGGAGGGACCTCCCTCCAACCCCAATTTAGACCACAGGTGCATATCCTGAGTGCCAAAATGCAGCAAGGGGTTACCGACCATCTTTCTCCTGAAGGCCATGTCATACTCCCGCCATGCGCCTTCCTTAAATCTTGTGTGTATATCCTCCACTGTTTCCTGGTATTTAAACAGGTTGTGTCCCTGTAAGGGCCACCTGTCTACATAGCACGCGGCTAAGACCCGGAAGCATTTAAGCCATTCCTCATATGTCTCCGCCCTACGCACCCTCTTAGGGCCCGACCCATCGGCTGCCCTCTCCTTTGCCCTATACGCGTCCAGGGAGAGGTCAAATACATTAATGTATTTATCCTCCT
The DNA here is from genome assembly GCF_027579735.1 of Bombina bombina. NCBI lineage: Eukaryota > Metazoa > Chordata > Amphibia > Anura > Bombinatoridae > Bombina > Bombina bombina. Next base: position 103,309,031 of record NC_069508.1, read on the forward strand.
GGATCTTCTTTACTACCTTCTGTTTCAGATGCCCGTAAAGTGAGTGTACTAAACAGGGGTAAGTGTCCCCTTGCGCCACCACCTTACGGGGCACCGGGCCCACGGGGGGCATAGTGCCCCCTGGTCCCTGTGCCCCTTGAGCCTCCATTGCGTGGCCTTTAGCCTCAGCCCTGTCCTTAGCCTGCGCAGACGCCATCTTTTTTATCCATCAGAACATTCTACGCTGCCCCTTCCCCACTAGGCCAAGATCCTCCCCGCTGTCAGACCCAGACCCACTTGTGAAAGACCCTGTGTCAGTGTGCATACCTCCCCTGGCGCGGCAACTAACTCTGGGAACCTTACCATGGGTCACAGACGTCTTTGTAATTCTCTGTCTGGGAAATTATATATCTATCAAATCTATCTATTTATCTATCAAATCTATCTAACTATCTATCGTATCTATCAAACGTATATTGCATCTATTGATCTATCTAATCTATGTATCTATCTATCAAATCTATCTATCTCGTGGCCGGACTGTTTTGTGACAGCCACTTGTGTTTCGGCCAAATGTCCGTCGGACAAAGTCCGGCCACGATTGCACGCGCAGTGCCCCAAATTTGAAGTAGGAGGACCGACCAAGCATCTTTTTCCATCTCCCGGTTCCTAAAGTCCATGCCATATACACGTCCCCTGGTGCCGCAACTGCCTCTGGGAACCTTACCATGGGTCCCAGGCCGCACGTCTTGTAATTCTCTGTCTGGGAAATTATATATCTATCAAATCTATCTATTTATCTATGGTATCTATCAAATGTATATTGCATCTATTGATCTATCTATCTATCTAATCTATGTATCTATGTATCTATCAAATCTATCTATCTCGTGGTTGTGCAAATGGACTGTTTGCGGTTGTTTGCGGTGCGTTAAACTGGGAGTTTGGTCTGTCACTATGAAGCGGGCGTAACCCTTACACTACCTGATTGATACAACATCATACCTGATGTTATAAAGCACGTTATTTCAAACAATTTAGGAATGTTAGGTGATTTATGCCCTTTATGGATTAAAACCAGACTCTGCATCAACTATGTAATTTTCCGTGGGAGTTTTGCCATGGATCCCCCTCCGGCATGCCACAGTCCAGGTGTTAGTCCCCTTGAAACAACTTTTCCATCACTATTGTGGCCAGAAAGAGTCCCTGTGGGTTTTAAAATTCGCCTGCCTATTGAAGTCAATGGCGGTTCGTCCGGTTCACCCGTTCGCGAACAGTTGCGGAAGTACGAGTCTGCCGTTCGCGAACGGAAAATTTTCAGTTCGCGACATCACTATTTACAAATCTAGAAGTCAGAAGACTTGCTTTTCCCACAGAAACTCTCTGATTACATTGTTTCCAATGCAGCAAAGGATTCTGGGTGAGATATGCAAATGAGGTTCACAATGACCCACTTTTTTACTTTTAGCCTGCTTTTTAAGGCAGACTTCCCTTTACGCCATAGCATCGCCGCATTACACAGCTTTTAAGCTTAGCTAGGGGTAGTACAGTGATTCAGACCAATCCCAGGACAGCTTTTTCGTGGAGGATTTTAAACTCACTTTTCACCTCCCCATAATTTTAATTGCTGTTTTATATATATATATATATATATATATATATATATATATGCACACACACACACATACTGTACATAACTAGTATAACCATAGCTAAGTTTACATTATGTATACATTTACACATTTTTAAGAATTATTTTTTGGAATTAACTAATTGAATGACAGAACTGAGAGAATACTTCCAAATGACAGATGAAGGGTGAGTGCCAACTTTTGAGCTGGAAACAGAGAGGCAGAAAGTGTGGAAAAAAGTATTATGTTTAAAAGGACCACAAGACTTCCAAGTTACCTCCCCAGTTAGGAATTATTCAAAACTACTTATAATAATGGAAAGACATTGGAGTCATAAAACATAATTTATGCTTACCTGATAAATTCCTTTCTTCTGTTGTGTGATCAGTCCACGGGTCATCATTACTTCTGGGATATAACTCCTCCCCAACAGGAAATGCAAGAGGATTCACCCAGCAGAGCTGCATATAGCTCCTCCCCTCTACGTCAGTCCCAGTCATTCGACCAAGAATCAACGAGAAAGGAGTAACCAAGGGTGAAGTGGTGACTGGAGTATAATTTAAAATATATTTACCTGCCTTAAAACAGGGCGGGCCGTGGACTGATCACACAACAGAAGAAAGGAATTTATCAGGTAAGCATAAATTATGTTTTCTTCTGTTATGTGTGATCAGTCCACGGGTCATCATTACTTCTGGGATACCAATACCAAAGCAAAAGTACACGGATGACGGGAGGGATAGGCAGGCTCATTATACAGAAGGAACCACTGCCTGAAGAACCTTTCTCCCAAAAATAGCCTCCGAAGAAGCAAAAGTGTCAAATTTGTAAAATTTGGAAAAAGTATGAAGCGAAGACCAAGTTGCAGCCTTGCAAATCTGTTCAACAGAGGCCTCATTCTTAAAGGCCCAAGTGGAAGCCACAGCTCTAGTGGAGTGAGCTGTAATTCTTTCAGGAGGCTGCTGTCCAGCAGTCTCATAGGCTAAACGTATTATGCTACGAAGCCAAAAAGAGAGAGAGGTAGCAGAAGCTTTTTGACCTCTCCTCTGTCCAGAGTAAACGACAAACAAGGAAGAAGTTTGGCGAAAATCCTTAGTTGCCTGCAAGTAGAACTTGAGGGCACGAACTACATCCAGATTGTGTAAAAGACGTTCCTTCTTTGAAGAAGGATTTGGACACAAGGATGGGACAACAATCTCTTGATTGATGTTCCTGTTAGTGACTACCTTAGGTAAGAACCCAGGTTTAGTACGCAGAACTACCTTGTCTGAGTGAAAAATCAGATAAGGGGAATCACAATGTAAGGCTGATAACTCAGAGACTCTTCGAGCCGAGGAAATAGCCATTAAAAACAGAACTTTCCAAGATAACATTTTTATATCAATGGAATGAAGGGGTTCAAACGGAACACCCTGTAAAACGTTAAGAACTAAGTTTAAACTCCATGGTGGAGCAACAGCTTTAAACACAGGCTTGATCCTAGCTAAAGCCTGACAAAAGGACTGGACGTCTGGATTTTCTGACAGACGTCTGTGTAACAAGATGGACAGAGCTGAAATCTGTCCCTTTAATGAACTAGCTGATAAACCCTTTTCTAAACCTTCTTGTAGAAAAGACAATATCCTAGCGATCCTAACCTTACTCCAGGAGTAACCTTTGGATTCGCACCAGTATAGGTATTTCCGCCATATTTTATGGTAAATCCTTCTGGTAACAGGCTTCCTAGCCTGAATCAGGGTATCAATAACCGACTCAGAAAAACCACGTTTTGATAAAATCAAGCGTTCAATTTCCAAGCAGTCAGCTTCAGAGAAGTTAGATTTTGATGTTTGAATGGACCCTGTATCAGAAGGTCCTGTCTTAGAGGTAGAGACCAAGGCGGACAGGATGACATGTCCACTAGATCTGCATACCAAGTCCTGCGTGGCCAAGCAGGTGCTATTAGAATTACTGATGCTCTCTCCTGTTTGATTTTGGCAATCAATCGAGGAAGCAGCGGGAAGGGTGGAAACACATAAGCCATCCTGAAGTTCCAAGGTGCTGTCAAAGCATCTATCAGAACTGCTCCCGGATCCCTGGATCTGGACCCGTAGCGAGGAAGTTTGGCGTTCTGGCGAGACGCCATGAGATCTATCTCTGGTTTGCCCCAACGTCGAAGTATTTGGGCAAAGACCTCCGGATGAAGTTCCCACTCCCCCGGATGAAGAGTCTGGCGACTCAAGAAATCCGCCTCCCAGTTCTCCACTCCCGGGATGTGGATTGCTGACAGGTGGCAAGAGTGAGACTCTGCCCAGCGAATTATCTTTGATACTTCCATCATTGCTAGGGAGCTTCTTGTCCCTCCCTGATGGTTGATGTAAGCTACAGTCGTGATGTTGTCCGACTGAAACCTGATGAACCCCCGAGTTATTAACTGGGGCCAAGCCAGAAGGGCATTGAGAACTGCTCTCAATTCCAGAATGTTTATTGGAAGGAGACTCTCCTCCTGATTCCATAGTCCCTGAGCCTTCAGAGAATTCCAGACAGCGCCCCAACCTAGTAGGCTGGCGTCTGTTGTTACAATTGTCCAGTCTGGCCTGCTGAATGGCATCCCCCTGGACAGGTGTGGCCGATGAAGCCACCATAGAAGAGAATTTCTGGTCTCTTGATTCAGATTCAGAGTAGGGGACAAATCTGAGTAATCCCCATTCCACTGACTTAGCATGCATAATTGCAGCGGTCTGAGGTGTAGGCGTGCAAAAGGTACTATGTCCATTGCCGCTACCATTAAGCCGATCACCTCCATGCATTGAGCTACTGACGGGTGTTGAATGGAATGAAGGACGCGGCATGCATTTTGAAGTTTTGTTAACCTGTCTTCTGTCAGGTAAATCTTCATTTCTACAGAATCTATAAGAGTCCCCAAGAATGGAACTCTTGTGAGAGGAAAGAGAGAACTCTTCTTTTCGTTCACTTTCCATCCATGCGACCTTAGAAATGCCAGAACTAACTCTGTATGAGACTTGGCAGTTTGAAAGCTTGAAGCTTGTATTAGAATGTCGTCTAGGTACGGAGCTACCGAAATCCCTCGCGGTCTTAGTACCGCTAGAAGGGCACCCAGAACCTTTGTGAAGATTCTTGGAGCCGTAGCCAATCCGAATGGAAGAGCTACAAACTGGTAGTGCCTGTCTAAGAAGGCAAACCTTAGATACCGGTGATGATCTTTGTGGATCGGTATGTGAAGGTAAGCATCCTTTAAATCCACTGTGGTCATGTACTGACCCTCTTGGATCATGGGTAAGATTGTCCGAATAGTTTCCATTTTGAACGATGGAACTCTTAGGAATTTGTTTAGAGTCTTTAAATCTAAGATTGGCCTGAAAGTTCCCTCTTTTTTGGGAACCACAAACAGGTTTGAGTAGAACCCTTGTCCTTGTTCCGACCACGGAAACCGGATGGATCACTCCCATTGTTAACAGATCTTGTACGCAGCGTAGAAACGCTTCTTTCTTTATCTGGTTTGTTGACAACCTTGACAGATGAAATCTCCCTCTTGGGGGAGATAATTTGAAGTCTAGAAGGTATCCCTGAGATATGATCTCTAGTGCCCAGGGATCCTGAACATCTCTTGCCCAGGCCTGGGCGAAGAGAGAGAGTCTGCCCCCTACTAGATCCGGTCCCGGATCGGGGGCTCTCGGTTCATGCTGTCTTTGGGGCAGCAGCAGGTTTCCTGGCCTGCTTGCTTTTGTTCCAGGACTGGTTAGGCTTCCAGCCTTGCCTGTAACGAGCAACAGCTCCTTCCTGTTTTGGTGCAGTGGAGGTTGATGCTGCTCCTGTTTTGAAATTCCGAAAGGGACGAAAATTAGACTGTCTAGCCTTAGCTTTGGCCTTGTCTTGAGGTAGGGCGTGGCCCTTACCTCCCGTAATGTCAGCGATAATTTCTTTCAAACCGGGCCCGAATAAGGACTGCCCCTTGAAAGGTATATTAAGTAATTTGGACTTAGAAGTAACATCAGCTGACCAGGATTTTAGCCACAGTGCCCTGCGTGCCTGTATGGCGAATCCTGAGTTCTTAGCCGTAAGTTTGGTTAAATGTACTACGGCCTCCGAAATGAAAGAATTAGCTAGTTTAAGGACTCTAAGCCTGTCCGTAATGTCGTCTAGCGTAGAGGAACTAAGGTTCTCCTCAAGCGACTCAATCCAAAATGCTGCCGCAGCCGTAATCGGCGCGATACATGCAAGGGGTTGTAATATAAAACCTTGTTGAACAAACATTTTCTTAAGGTAACCCTCTAATTTTTTATCCATTGGATCTGAGAAAGCACAGCTATCCTCCACCGGGATAGTGGTACGCTTAGCTAAAGTAGAAACTGCTCCCTCCACCTTGGGGACCGTTTGCCATAAGTCCCGAGTGGTGGCGTCTATTGGAAACATCTTTCTAAATATTGGAGGGGGTGAGAACGGCACACCGGGTCTATCCCACTCCTTAGTAACAATTTCAGTTAGTCTCTTAGGTATAGGAAAAACGTCAGTACTCGCCGGTACCGCAAAGTATTTATCCAACCTACACAGTTTCTCTGGTATTGCAACAGTGTTACAATCGTTGAGAGCTGCTAAGACCTCCCCTAGTAGTACACGGAGGTTCTCCAATTTAAATTTAAAATTTGAAATATCTGAGTCCAATCTGTTTGGATCAGAACCGTCACCCACAGAATGAAGCTCTCCGTCCTCATGCTCTGCGAGCTGTGACGCAGTATCAGACATGGCCCTAGCATTGTCAGCGCACTCTGTTCTCACCCCAGAGTGATCACGCTTGCCTCTTAGTTCAGGTAATTTAGACAAAACTTCAGTCATAACAGTAGCCATATCTTGTAATGTTATCTGTAATGGCCGCCCAGATGTACTAGGCGCCAAAATATCACGCACCTCCCGGGCGGGAGATGCAGGTACTGTCGCGTGAGGCGAGTTAGTCGGCATAACTCTCCCCTCGCTGTTTGGTGAAATTTGTTCACATTGTACAGATTGACTTTTATTTAAAGTAGCATCAATACAGTTAGTACATAAATTTCTATTGGGCTCCACCTTGGCATTGGAACAAATGACACAGATATCTTCCTCTGAGTCAGACATGTTTAACACACTAGCAAAAAAACTTACAACTTGGTTATAATCTTTTTTAGCAAAAAAACGCACTGTGCCTCAAAGAGGTACTAACGATTAAATGACAGTTGAAATAATGAACTGAAAAAAAAAAAAAAAGTTATTGCATCAAACTTTAAAACAACACAACTTTTAGCAAAGGTTTGTTCCCATTAGTAAAAAACAACACTAATTAAATTTGTACATAAGAAAACAAAACAACGTTTTTTATACACAGTCACTATAAGAATTCTCACAGCTCTGCTGAGAGAATTTACCTCCCTTCAAAGAAGTTTGAAGACCCCTGAGATCTGTCAGAGATGAACCGGATCATGCAGGAAATATAAAAGTAGCTGACTGGAATTTTTTGATGCGTAGCAAAGAGCGCCAAAAACGGCCCCTCCCTCTCCCACACAGCAGTGAAGAGAAACGAAACTGTCACAATTAAAGCAAAAAACTGCCAAGTGGAAAATAATGCCCAAATATTTATTCACACAGTACCTCAGCAATGTAAACGATTCTACATTCCAGCAAAAACGTTTAACATGAGAATAGTTATTAAAAGGATTAGTGACCTTTAACACAGTAGTTCCGGTGAAATACCATCCCCAGAATACTGAAGTGTATACATACATGTCATTTTAACGGTATGGCAGGCTTTTCTCATCAATTCCATTCAGAAAATAAAAACTGCCACATACCTCAATGCAGATTCATCTGCCCGCTGTCCCCTGATCTGAAGCCTTTACCTCCCTCAGATGGTCGAGAACAGCAATATGATCTTAACGACTCCGGTTAAAATCATAGTAAAAAATCTCTGTCAGATTCTTCCTCAAACTCTGCCAGAGAAGTAATAACACGCTCCGGTGCTATTTTAAAATAACAAACTTTTGATTGAAGTCATAAAAACTAAGTATAATCACCATAGTCCTCTCACACATCCTATCTAGTCGTTGGGTGCAAGAGAATGACTGGGACTGACGTAGAGGGGAGGAGCTATATGCAGCTCTGCTGGGTGAATCCTCTTGCATTTCCTGTTGGGGAGGAGTTATATCCCAGAAGTAATGATGACCCGTGGACTGATCACACATAACAGAAGAAATTAAGTTTATATCAGAAAGCTCTCAATATGGATGTGAGCTAACGACTGATGTTACTGGCAATTACTATAATACTGGCTGATCTGCTGGATGGCAATTACTGTAATACAGGTGGAATGACTTTGTGCGCGGGAAAATTATTAGAATGAAAAATAATGAATATTTAATTTAAAAAAAATTAAAAAAAGATGGAGGGGAGGAAGACAAACATTGATGTAAGTCCATCTGAAGGAATTAGGAAAACTACTACAAACAGACAGGTAAAGGGAAGAAAATAAATGAAATATAAGAAAAAAAATATTTTTTTTTATATACTTTAATTCCACTATTTCAAGCCAAGACTATACCAACCTCTGCTGGCTTTAGAATGGAAGCATCTTCCTCTGAGCAGCACACCGGGTGGGAGGAGTTAAAAATACAATCTAGCTACAACGCGCGTAGGGAGATTGTAATTTAACTCCTCCTTCGTTGGTTTTCACTGATGTCCAGCCAGGCACTGTAGGGAGTTGCGGCGCAACGGGGGTGACACCATCAGAGGAGATTAATTTCTGCTTGATGATATCATGGACCACCAACATCTTCTCGTGGACCACCAGTGGTCCATGGACCACTGGTTGGCGACCGCTGCTCTATACGATGAGATCCATGATGCTGGAAATTCATCTAGTAGAACCAATTCTGCAAAACTATTAGAGCTCAAAAAAGGGTTTTTATATACGTTTTTGAATTTGGTGTGAGTAGGTTTTAATTATGGGGAACCATCCTGTTAGAAACTTTTTAATTTTTTTTTTTCCTCTTCTAGCTGTGTATGAAAAGATTCAAATATTATTTGATTTTGTATTTCTCTGATAAAGATTGAGAAGCTGGGGGCTGTTTTTCCTTTCCAGGACTTCAGTATAAGATGTCTAGTCAGGAGGATTATCGTGTTCAATTTCAATATATTTTTATGTAATGACAGATTATCATTTTGAACTTTCAAAAAAACAATGGGGGATATTTATCAAAGCGTCAACTATATTGCATTCGCGGGTGTCAATACGCTCGCCTAACATCGCGGCCGCGGATCTGAATACGATCTTCATATGTATACATAAAGCTGTCAAAAACACGCGCTCTAAGTACGTGGCGATGAGCATCGGACTGTTGTTAACTAACAGTCATCGATGACGCTGTTATTTGTGTTTTTCCCAACTTTATTTATACACACTAAACTGCTACAAAGTACACTAACACCCATTAAATACCTATTAACCCTTAAACCGCCACCCTCCCGCATCACCACCACTATAATAAACCTAATAACGCCTAATCTGCCGCTCCCGACATCGCCACCACTAATAAAAATATTAACCCCTATTCTGTCGCTTCCCGACATTGCCGCCACTAAATAAACTTATTAACCCCTAAACCTATGGCCTTCCACATAACCACCACTAACTAAACCTAATAATCCCTAAACCGTCAGCCCCCCACATCGCAAAAAAACTAAATTAAGCTATTAACCCCTAAACCTAACAACCCCTTAACTGTAAAATAAAATTACAAGATCCCTATCTTAATATAAATTAAAACTTACCTGTAGAATTAAAATAAACTATGTGAAAACTATTAATTAACCTACCCTAACTATTATACTACAATTAAATTAAACTACCAATTAAATAAACTAAATTACATTTTTAAAAACCTAACCCTACTAAAATTATTTAAATATACAATTAAACCTTATTAAAAAGTACTAAACAAACAAACACCAAATTACGAAAAATAACAAACCAAATTATCAAAAATATTTTTTTGCACCTAATCTAATAGCCCTATCAAAATAAAAAAGCCCCCCACAAAATAAAAAAAACCTAGCCTACAATAAACTACCAATGACCCTTAAAAGGGCCTTTTGTGGGGCATTGCCCCAAAGATATCAGCTCTTTTACCTGTAAAAAAAAATACAAAGATCCCCCAACAGTAAAACCTACCACCCAACCAACCCCCCAAATAAAAACCCTAACACTAAAAAAAATCTAAGCTACCCATTGCCCTGAAAAGGGCATTTGTATGGGCATTGTCCTTAAAAGGGCATTTAGCTCTTTTACTGCCCAAACCCTAATCTAAAAATAAAACCCACCCAAAAAACCCTTAAAAAAACCTAACACTAACCCCCGATGATCCACTTACAGTTGTTGAAGTCCCGCTTGAAGGATCCATCCAGCCGGCGAAGTCCTTATTCATGTGGCAAGAAGTCTTCATCCAGGCGGCCTCTTCTATCTTCATCCAGCAGGCTAAGTCCTCATCCATGCGGCCTCTTGTATCTTCATCCAGCCGACGAAGTCCTCAACCATGCTGCAAGAAGTCTTCATCCAGATGGCCTCTTCTATCTTCATCCAGCCTGTGCGGAGCGGGTCCATCCTGAAGCCATCCGACGCGGAGCTCCCCTTCTTACGGTCGTCGCCGTAAACTGAAGCTTCAATGCAAGGGAAGCGATTTAAGATATCGTCCCTTGCATTCCTATTGGCTGATTTGAGTGTTAAATTCAAATCAGCCAATAGGAGACAAGCTTCTGAAATCATATTGGCTGTTCAAATCAGCCAATAGGATGAGAGCTACTGAAATTCTATTGGCTGATTTGAACAGCCAATAGAATTTCAATAGCTCTCATCCTATTGGCTGATTTGAACAGCCAATATGATTTCAGAAGCTTGTCTCCTATTGGCTGATTTGAATTTAACACTCAAATCAGCCAATAGGAATGCAAGGTACGCCATCTTGAATCGCATCCCTTGCATTGAAACTTCAGTTTACGGCGGCGACTGTAAAAAGAGGAGCTCCGCGTCGGATGGCTTCAGGATGGACCCGCTCCGCGCAGGATGGATGAAGATAGAAGAGGCCATCTGGATGAAGACTTCGCCGGCTGGATGAAGATAGAAGAGGCCGCCTGGATGAAGACTTCTTGCCGCATGGATGATGACTTCGCTGACTGAATGGATCCTTCAAGCGGGACTTCAAGAAGTGTAAGTGGTTTGTTGAGGGTTAGTGTTAGGTTATTTTAAGGGTTTTTTGGTTGAGTTTTATTTTTAGATTAGGGTCTGGGCAATGCAAAAGAGCTAAATGCCCTTTTAAGGGCAATACCCATACAAATGCCCTTTTCAGGGCAATGGGTTAGGGTTTTTATTTGAGGGGGTTGGTTGGGTGGTGGGTTTTACTGTTGGGGGAGTGTTTGTATTTTTTTTTACAGGTAAAAGAGCTGATTTTAAGGGCTATTGGTAGTTTATTGTAGGCTAGGGGTTTTTTCATTTTGGAGGGGCTTTTTTATTTTGATAGGGCTATTAGATTAGGTGTAAAAAAAAATATTTTTGATCATTTGGTTTGTTATTTTTCGTAATTTAGTGTTTGTTTTTTTTGTAACTTAGTGTTTGTAATTTAGTACTTTTAATAAGGTTTAATTGTATATTTTAATAATTTTAGTAGGGTTAGGTTTTTTAATATGTAATTTAGTTTATTTAATTGATAGTTTAATTTAATTTTAGTATAATAGGTTAATAGGTTTAGGTTAATTAATAGTTTAAAATTAGTTTATTTTAATTCTACAGGTAAGTTTTAATTTATATTAAGATAGGGATGTTGTATTTTAATTTAAAGTTAAGGGGTTGTTAGGTTTAGGTGTTAATAGCTTAATTTAGTTTTTGGTGATGTGGGGGGCTGACGGTTTAGGGGTTAATACGTTTCGTTAGTGGTGGTGATGTGGAAGGCCAGAGGATTAGGGGTTAATAAGTTTATTTAGTGACGGCGATGTCGGGGAGCGGTGGAATAGATGTTAATAACTTTATTTAGGTTGCGGCAGTGTCGGGGGCGGCAGATTAGGGGTGTTTAGACTCAGGGTTTATGTTAGGGTGTTAGGTGTAAACGTAACTTGTTTTCTACCATAGAAATCAATGGGGTATACTTCATTGTCTTGCAGCATCGAACATAAGCTTTCGGTGCTTTCAGACTCCCATTGATTTCTATGGCATCCGCCGCCTCAAGGGTGGCAGATTGAAAACCAGGTACGATGCGTCAGAATAGCCGCAAGCGTACCTGTTAAATGTTTGATAAATGGGGAAAAGTGTTAAATAGAGCCAAATGTGGAACATCTGTAATGATGTAATCATCGATCTGTGTCGGATTGAGATTGCGAGATCATATGTTACGTCAAAAATTTCAACATTTGACAGTCTTGAGGCTTTGATAACTAGGTCTGATCAATCTCGCAACAATTACGATGCGTAATTCCGGCGTATTTTCGGTTGACACTTTGATAAATAGACCCCATTCTCTTCTGGCCGAAGATCCCGGTAAGCTCAGTTTTTCATTTCCATCTGACACACGGGAGTGTACACTATCTTATTGGTCAGACCAGCATTAACGCCCAATATACAGACTCAGGGTTCGAAAATCTAATCCGTGGTACTTTGCAATACTTGTTATAAAGACTTTATATCTGAAAAATCTGAAAAGTTGAATGAACTTTGGGTTGAATTAAGTTTGTTAATGAACTTTTATTCACAATGTATTCATTATATTGCTTAGGTGGGCACATAATGTTTTAGCTCTCAGCAAATATTGTTGCGAACATTTTAACTTTGTATTGTTTTTTTTATATATGTGCAATATTGATACTATACCACAAGTATCATATTATGAGATTGGTATATTATTGTAAATCAAGTGAGACGTCCCAATTTTATATTTTAAATTGTGGAAATATTTTAGTTTAAATAAACACTAATCTATTTACTTTTAATAAGTTTCTTAAACTTATTGTCTTCCCTGACTCCTGAGCTAATTTGGGCTCCTTTACTTCTATTTTTGTGTATTTCTTTAGATTTTTTAATAAATCTGAGGGAAGGATTGATTAGCAAGGGAGCAAGGAGTCGCAACTGTTCGCCATACTAACACCTAGATTACGAGTTTTGCGTTAGAGGCTGTGCGGTGCTAACGAGCAGTTTATGCTCACCGCTCACTTACAGACAGCGCTGGTATTACGAGTTTTTACAAACCAGACAAGAAGTGAGCATTGAGCAAAATTTTGCTCATTACCGCACTCTAATACCAGCGCTGCTTATGTTAGCGGTGAGCTGGTGTAATGTGCTCGTGCACAATTTCCCCATAGGAATCAAAGGGGAGACCCGGCTGAAAAAAAGTCTAACACCTGCAAAAAAGCAGCGTAAAACTCCTTAACGCAGCCCCATTGATTCCCATAGGGAAATACATTTTATGTCTACACCTAACACCCTAACATGAACCCCGAGTCTAAACACCCCTACATTATACTTATGAACCCCTAATCTGCCGCCCCCAATGTCGCCGCAACCTACCTACACTTTTTAACCCCTAATCTGCCGCCCCCAACATCGTCGCCACTATAATAAACATATTAACCCCTAAACCGCCGCACTCCCGCCTCGCAAACATTAGTTAAATATTAATAACCCCTAATCTGCCGCCCCTAACATCGCCAACACCTACCTACATTTATTAACCCCTAATCTGCCGCCCCCAACGTCGCCGCCACTATATTAAAATTATTAACCCCTAAACCTAACACCCCCTAACTTAAATATAATTAAAAGAAATCTAAATAAAAATTTCTATCATTAACTAAATAATTCCTATTTAAAACTAAATACTTACCTATAAAATAAACCCTAAACTAGCTACAATATAACTAATAGTTACATTGTAGCTAGCTTAGGGTTTATTTTTATTTTACAGGCAAGTTTGTATTTATTTTAAATAGGTACAATAGTTATTAAATAATTATTAACTATTTAATAACTACCTAGCTAAAATAAATACATCTTCTATCTTCATCCATCCGGCACGGAGCGGGTCCATCTTCAAGACATCCGAAGCGGAGCATCCTCTTCATCCGATGACTCTTCTGGAGTGAAGGTTCCTTTAAATGACGTCATCCAAGATGGCGTCCCTTCAATTCCGATTGGCTGATAGAATTCTATCAGCCAATCGGAATTAAGGTAGAAAAAATCCTATTGGCTGATGCAATCAGCCAATAGGATTGAGCTTGAATTCTATTGGCTGTTCCAATCAGCCAATAGAATTTAGGTAAGTCATTTAATTATAGTGTAGTGTTACGTGTTATTGTAACTTAGGTTAGGTTTTATTTTACAGGTACTTTTGTATTTATTTTAGCTAGGTAGTTAATAACTATTTAATAACTATTCTACCTAGTTAAAATAAATACAAACTTGCCTGTAAAATAAATATAAACCCTAAGATAAATACAATGTAACTATTAGCTATATTGTAGCTATCTTAGGGTTTATTTTATAGGTAAGTATTTAGTTTTAAATAGGAATAATTTAGTTAATTATAGTAATTTTTATTTAGATTTATTTAAATTATATTTAAGTTGGGGGGGTTAGGGTTAGACTTAGATATAGGGGTTAATAACTTTAGTATAGTGGCGGCGACGTTGGGGTGGCAGATTAGGGGTTAATAAATGTAGGTAGGTGTTGGCGATGTTAAGGATGGCAGATTAGAGGTTAATAATATTTAACTAATGTTTGCGAGGCGGGAGTGCGGCGGTTTAAAGGTTAATATATTTATTATAGTGGCGGCGATGTCCGGTTCGGCAGATTAGGGGTTACATTTTTTTTGTGTGTTTGCGATGCGGGAGGGCCTCGGTTTAGGGGTTAATAGGTAGTTTATGAGTGTTATTGTACTTTTCAGCACTTTAATTAAGAGTTTTATGCTACCGTGTTGTAGTGTAAAACTCTTAACTACTGACTTTAAAATGCGGTACCAGGCTTGACAGGAGAGGGTCTACCACTCACTTTTTGGCAGACTTGTAATACCGGCGCTATGCAAGTCCCATTGAAAAAAGAGGATACGTAATTTACGTAAGTGTATTTGCGGTATTTCCAAGTCTGGCCAAAAAAGTGAGCGGTGAGCCTGTACCTTCAAGACTCGTAATACCAGTGGGCGTTAAAAAGCAGCGTTAGGACCTCTTAACGCTGTTTTTTTAACCTAACGCACAACTCATAATCTAGCCGTTAGTTTTTTTAGATAAATTCTAGAGAAATGTCAACATTATAGGTTTTATTAAGCCAGAAACTAACCTTTCTCCAAAACTGGCAGATCTTTGGGCATAGCCCAAACATATGCTAAATATCTGCATTCAAGTATACACAATGTGGACAGGTAAATATTTGCGTTGGATACATTCTTTCTATTTTAGAGGGAGGGAAATAATAATTACTTATAAGTTTCATATGCGATTCCTTCCAATTCATTGATATCCTATATTTTTCTAATGCATTAAAACTTGCCTTTATTTTTTTATGATTTATAGCTGGAAAAACATAATTTATGTAAGAACTTACCTGATAAATTAATTTCTTTCATATTAGCAAGAGTCCATGAGCTAGTGACGTATGGGATATACATTCCTACCAGGAGGGGCAAAGTTTCCCAAACCTCAAAATGCCTACAAATACACCCCTCACCACACCCACAAATCAGTTTAACGAATAGCCAAGAAGTGGGGTGATAAGAAAAAAGTGCGAAAGCATAAAAAATAAGGAATTGGAATAATTGTGCTTTATACAAAAAAATCATAACCACCACAAAAAAGGGTGGGCCTCATGGACTCTTGCTAATATGAAAGAAATGAATTTATCAGGTAAGTTCTTACATAAATTATGTTTTCTTTCATGTAATTAGCAAGAGTCCATGAGCTAGTGACGTATGGGATAATGACTACCCAAGATGTGGATCTTTCCACGCAAGAGTCACTAGAGAGGGAGGGATAAAATAAAGACAGCCAATTCCGCTGAAAAAATAATCCACACCCAAAATAAAGTTTAAATTTTATAATGAAAAAAACTGAAAACATAAAGCAGAAGATTCAAACTGAAACAGCTGCCTGAAGTACTTTTCTACCAAAAACAGCTTCAGAAGAAGAAAACACATCAAAATGGTAGAATTTAGTAAAAGTATGCAAAGAAGACCAAGTTGCTGCTTTGCAAATCTGATCAACCGAAGCTTCATTCCTAAACGCCCAGGAAGTAGAAACTGACCTAGTAGAATGAGCTGTAATCCTTTGAGGCGGAGTTTTACCCGACTCGACATAAGCATGATGAATTAAAGATTTCAACCAAGATGCCAAAGAAATGGCAGAGGCCTTCTGACCTTTCCTAGAACCGGAAAAGATAACAAATAGACTAGAAGTCTTTCGGAAATTCTTAGTGGCTTCAACATAATATTTCAAAGCTCTAACTACATCCAAAGAATGCAATGATTTCTCCTTAGAATTCTTAGGATTAGGACATAATGAAGGAACCACAATTTCTCTACTAATGTTGTTGGAATTCACAACCTTAGGTAAAAATTCAAAAGAAGTTCGCAACACCGCCTTATCCTGGTGAAAAATCAGAAAAGGAGACTCACAAGAAAGAGCAGATAATTCAGAAACTCTTCTGGCAGAAGAGATGGCCAAAAGGAACAAAACTTTCCAAGAAAGTAATTTAATGTCCAATGAATGCATAGGTTCAAACGGAGGAGCTTGAAGAGCCCCCAGAACCAAATTCAAACTCCAAGGAGGAGAAATTGACTTAATAACAGGTTTTATATGAACCAAAGCTTGTACAAAACAATGAATATCAGGAAGATTAGCAATCTTTCTGTGAAAAAGAACAGAAAGAGCAGAGATTTGTCCTTTCAAGGAACATGCAGACAAACCTTTATCCAAACCATCCTGAAGAAACTGTAAAATTCTCGGAATTCTAAAAGAATGCCAGGAAAAATGATGAGAAAGACACCAAGAAATATAAGTCTTCCAGACTCTATAATATATCTCCCTAGATAGAGATTTACGAGCCTGTAACATAGTATTAATCACAGAGTCAGAGAAACCTCTTTGACTAAGAATCAAGCGTTCAATCTCCATACCTTTAAATTTAAGGATTTGAGATCCTGATGGAAAAAAGGACCTTGCGACAGAAGGTCTGGTCTTAACGGAAGAGTCCACGGTTGGCAAGAGGCCACCCGGACAAGATCCGCATACCAAAACCTGTGAGGCCATGCTGGAGCTACCAGCAGAACAAACGAGCATTCCTTCAGAATCTTGGAGATCACTCTTGGAAGAAGAACTAGAGGCGGAAAGATATAGGCAGGATGATACTTCCAAGGAAGTGACAATGCATCCACTGCTTCCGCTTGAGGATCCCTGGATCTGGACAGATACCTGGGAAGTTTCTTGTTTAGATGAGAGGCCATCAGATCTATTTCTGGAAGTCCCCACATTTGAACAATCTGACCATTCGCCCGGATGCAACGTTTGGCGACTGAGATAATCCGCTTCCCAATTGTCTATACCTGGGATATGAACCGCAGAAATTAGACAGGAGCTGGATTCCGCCCAAACCAGAATTCGAGATACTTCTTTCATAGCCAGAGGGCTGTGAGTCCCTCCTTGATGATTGATGTATGCCACAGATGTGACATTGTCTGTCTGAAAACAAATGAACGATTCTCTCTTTAGAAGAGGCCAAGACTGAAGAGCTCTGAAAATTGCATGGAGTTCCAAAAAATTGATCGGTAATCTCACCTCCTGAGATTCCCAAACCCCTTGTGCCGTCAGAGACCCCCACACAGCTCCCCAACCTGTAAGACTTGCATCTGTTGAGATTACAGTCCAGGTCGGAAGAACAAAAGAAGCCCCCTGAACTAAACGATGGTGATCTGTCCACCACGTCAGAGAGTGTCGTACAATCGGTTTTAAAGATATTAATTGAGATATCTTTGTGTAATCCCTGCACCACTGGTTCAGCATACAGAGTTGAAGAGGTCGCATGTGAAAACGAGCAAAGGGGATCGCGTCCGATGCAGCAGTCATAAGACCTAGAATTTCCATGCATAAGGCTACCGAAGGGAATGATTGTGACTGAAGGTTTCGACAAGCTGATATCAATTTTAGACG
The DNA here is from genome assembly GCF_027579735.1 of Bombina bombina. Taxonomy (NCBI): domain Eukaryota; kingdom Metazoa; phylum Chordata; class Amphibia; order Anura; family Bombinatoridae; genus Bombina; species Bombina bombina. Next base: position 103,326,835 of record NC_069508.1, read on the forward strand.
TCTCTTGTCTGTCAAAGATAGAGTCATGGACACTGAATCTATCTGGAAACCCAAAAAGGTTACCCTTGTCTGAGGAATCAATGAACTTTTTAGTAAATTGATCCTCCAACCATGATCTTGAAGAAACAACACAAGTCGATTCGCATGAGATTCTGCTAAATGTGAAGACTGAGCAAGTACCAAGATATCGTCCAAATAAGGAAATACCACAATACCCTGTTCTCTGATTACAGACAGAAGGGCACAATTCTTGGAGCTGTTGCTAGGCCAAATGGCAGAGCCACAAACTGGTAATGCTTGTCTAGGAACGAGAATCTCAGAAACTGATAGTGATCTGGATGAATCGGAATATGCAGATATGCATCCTGTAAATCTATTGTAGACATATAATGCCCTTGCTGAACAAAAAGCAGGATAGTCCTTACAGTTACCATTTTGAATGTTGGTATCCTTACATAACGATTCAATATTTTTAGATCCAGAACTGGTCTGAAGGAATTCTCCTTCTTTGGTACAATGAAGAGATTTGAATAAAACCCCATCCCCTGTTCCAGAACTGGAACTGGCATAATTACTCCAGCCAACTCTAGATCTGAAACACATTTCAGAAATGCTTGAGCCTTTGCTGGATTTACTGGGACACGGGAAAGAAAAAATCTCTTTGCAGGAGGCCTTATCTTGAAGCCAATTCTGTACCCTTCTGAAACAATATTCTGAATCCAAAGATTGTGAACGGAATTGATCCAAATTCCTTTGAAAAAACGTAATCTGCCCCCTACCAGCTGAGCTGGAATGAGGGCCGCACCTTCATGTGGACTTAGGAGCTGGCTTTGATTTTCTAAAAGGCTTGGATTTATTCCAGACTGGAGATGGTTTCCAAACTGATACCGCTCCTGAGGATGAAGGATCAGGCTTTTGTTCCTTGTTGTGACGAAAGGAACGAAAACGATTATTAGACCTAAATTTACCTTTAGATTTTTTATCCTGTGGTAAAAAAGTTCCTTTCCCTCCAGTAACAGTTGAGATAATAGAATCCAACTGAGAACCAAATAATTTATTACCCTGGAAAGAAAGGGAAAGCAGAGTAGACTTAGAAGACATATCAGCATTCCAAGTTTTAAGCCATAAAGCTCTTCTAGCTAAAATAGCTAGAGACATATACCTGACATCAACTCTAATGATATCAAAGATGGCATCACAAATATAATTATTAGCATGAAGAATAATAATGCTATGAGAATTATGATCTGTTACTTGTTGCGCTAAAGCTTCCAACCAAAAAGTTGAAGCTGCAGCAACATCTGCCAAAGATATAGCAGGTCTAAGAAGATTACCTGAACACAAGTAAGCTTTTCTTAGAAAGGATTCAATTTTCCTATCTAAAGGATCCTTAAAGGAAGTACCATCTGCCGTAGGAATGGTAGTACGCTTGGCAAGAGTAGAGACAGCCCCATCAACCTTAGGGATTTTGCCCCAAAATTCTAATCTGTCAGATGGCACAGGATATAATTGCTTAAAACGTTTAGAAGGAGTAAATGAATTACCCAAATTATTCCATTCCCTGGAAATTACTTCAGAAATAGCACCAGGAACAGGAAAAACTTCTGGAATAACTACAAGAGATTTAAAAACCTTATCTAAACGTTTAGATTTAGTATCAAGAGGACCAGAATCCTCAATTTCTAATGCAATTAGGACTTCTTTAAGTAAAGAACGAATAAATTCCATTTTAAATAAATATGAAGATTTATAAGCATCAACCTCTGAGACAGAATCCTCTGAACCAGAAGAGCCATTATCAGAATCAGAATGATGATGTTCATTTAAAAATTCATCTGAAAAATGAGAAGTTTTAAAAGACTTTTTACGTTTACTAGAAGGAGGAATAACAGACATAGCCTTCTTAATGGATTTAGAAACAAAATCTCTTATGTTATCAGGAACACTCTGAGTATTAGATGTTGATGGAACAGCAACAGGTAATGTAACTTTACTAAAGGAAATATTATCTGCATTAACAAGTTTGTCATGACATTCAATACAAACAACAGCTGGTGGAACAGCTACCAAAAGTTTACAGCAGATACACTTAGCTTTGGTAGCTCCAGCACCAGGCAGCGATTTTCCAGAAGTATCTTCTGACTCAGCTTCAACATGGGACATCTTGCAATATGTAACAGAAAAAACAACATATAAAGCAAAATTGATCAAATTCCTTAAATGACAGTTTCAGGAATGGGAAAAAATGCCAGTGAACAAGCTTCTAGCAACCAGAAGCAATAAAAATGAGACTTAAATAATGTGGAGACAAAAGTGACGCCCATATTTTTTTTAGCGCCAAATAAGACGTCCACATTATTTGGCGCCTAAATGCTTTTGGCGCCAAAAATGACGCCACATCCGGAACGCCGACATTTTTGGTGCAAAAGAACGTCAAAAATGACGCAACTTCCGGCGACACGTATGACGCCGGAAACAGAAAAAAAAATTTGCGCCAAAAAAGTCCGCGCCAAGAATGACGCAATAAAATGAAGCATTTTCAGCCCCCGTGAGCCTAACAGCCCACAGGGAAAGTCAAATTTTAAGGTAAGAAAAAAATTTGTTTTATTCAAATGCATTATCCCAAATATGAAACTGACTGTCTGAAAATAAGGAATGTTGAACATCCTGAGTCAAGGCAAATAAATGTTTGAATACATATATTTAGAACTTTATAAAAAAGTGCCCAACCATAGCTTAGAGTGTCACAGAAAATAAGACTTACTTACCCCAGGACACTCATCTACATGTTGTAGAAAGCCAAACCAGTACTGAAACGAAAATCAGCAGAGGTAATGGTATATATATAAGAGTATATCGTCGATCTGAAAAGGGAGGTAAGAGATGAATCTCTACGACCGATAACAGAGAACCTATGAAATAGACCCCGTAGAAGGAGATCATTGAATTCAAATAGGCAATACTCTCCTCACATCCCTCTGACATTCACTGCACGCTGAGAGGAAAACCGGGCTCCAACCTGCTGCGGAGCGCATATCAACGTAGAATCTAGCACAAACTTACTTCACCACCTCCATAGGAGGCAAAGTTTGTAAAACTGATTTGTGGGTGTGGTGAGGGTTGTATTTGTAGGCATTTTGAGGTTTGGGAAACTTTGCCCCTCCTGGTAGGAATGTATATCCCATACGTCACTAGCTCATGGACTCTTGCTAATTACATGAAAGAAATAGGGTATCCAGATATAGCTTATCAAACAAAATTTGACTCTGTTTAGCCAGCATAATATTGCACATTAATGAAATTCAGGAAGCATTACCAGCAAACTATGAACGCACATTCTAATATCAGACCAGGAGGCACTTCCACCACCATCCCAACCCTTATTGTTGACAAAATGTTGTATTTGTAAATAAGCAAAGACGTTGTTTCTGAGAAGATCAAATTGCAGAGAGAGAGATTCAAATGATAATATATGTCCACTGCCTGATAAGATTTGATAAATATATTTCAGACTCTTTTCAACCCATGTCCTAAATACTTTCTGACTGATTCCTGGGATAAATTCTGCATTACCTATTATAGGTAAATATTCTGATAAGGAGTGGTCTATTCCTATTAAAGCGCGAAATTTGCGCCATGCTATCATTATATTGTTGATGGTAATTAAACTTTCTACGTTATCGGGAACTTTTCTATATGGGTTATGTAAAATGAAAAACGCATGGATAATATTCCCAACAGTAATTGATGACGATCCGTAGACTCACCGTGTCATTAGAAAGAAATGGACCACAAAGCTTAGGGGGTGGGGCTACCACCCAGAACACTGCCAGTGCCTCAGAGAGGCTAAAATCATTTAAAAAAAAAAAACTTTACGAAAGTTTTAGTAAAAACACCTATATACATATACAGCAAAACATCCCTTATATACTGTATATACTGACTGGATGCCTAGTAAGGGCCATACCCCTATTTTTTTGAAGTGTTAAAAAGAGGGTCCCAGGGCTGCAAAAGGGTCCAAAAGGGGAGTCAGTCACCTAATAGGGTAGTTCTCTTTCTGTTTTAAGCAAAAAAGTATCAGTGGGAGAGTAATCTAAGTCCCCTGGCTATACTGTACCTGTGTCAGGTTACCTTCTGTCTGGGCTGTGTCTGTGCTGTCATAAATGGCTTATCCGAAGTAGCACCCCTCCACCAGCTTACCAGTCACCAAGCTGCAGCAGTATTCAGCAGAGAGCCCATCCTTGTAAAAGTACGGCAGAGGATTTCTGAGGAAATACCATTATCCCAAAGGGGGAGCCTAAATGACATGTCCCTGCAACACCTGAGGGTAATTAGGCTAAATCCCTAGGGAACTACTGTGCAGATAACAGGGTACTCCTATATCCCTGTATCATTCATCTTACTGGAAATCTCTTTTGACTCCTTTGTGAATAATATGTCACAGGGATAAAGGGTTTCACATTGATCTACCTGAGCTCCCAAACATTTATAAGAAAGTACCTGGAACACCTCAACCTTCTCCTGGGAGGCCAAGAACAAACACTGAGGAGAGATGAGAGGTAATTTACGTTTTTGTGTGGGTTGTTGGCCTTCTCCTATTGGCAGGAATTATATCCCACATGTTATGTAGCCCTATGGACTATCACCATTATATGAAAGAAATATTAATTTCCATAAGAAATAAGTGGATGCAATTTATCTCTCCTTCTAAAACGGATTTTAGCAGTTCTCACACTGGAAATCATGAAACTATTAAAGGGACATGATACCCAAACGTTTAATCACATGATGACTAGAGAATATCACCTGTAGCCACATCCCATTTAAAAGGGACATTACACAGTCAATCAGGATGCTAATCCCTGGATTTACAAGGGAGCGTGCATTTGGCATGTGCAGGCACAGTCATGTTATTGCATCTTCAGTTTAAGAAAATGTACTATAAAATCTCACAAGATTTCAGTGAAATCTCATGAGATCACAATAAAGCAACGTGTGTCATCAGCACTGATGAATCTGTTTGGCTGTGTTTTTCAAATGTGTTCTTCACAGGCCCTTTTTAGCGGGTGCACCACACGTCTGATTTTACTGACCACCAGCTAAAAGTTTAGCCAATATTAAGCTAAAATTAGCTAATAGTAAAAACATTAATTTTTTATTGCACAAATTATCGTTAAATACATTTATGTTAAATTATGCAATTCATTTGTGCTTTGGATAGCAGAAACTAATATATTATTAGAAAATATTACACTGCCCCCACCTAGCTACTTCATAATTACACCATGCTCGCAATTTTTTTGTGTGGAGAACACTGATATATATGCAAAGCTCTGTCTTGCCCTCTACCAAGAGACTGTACAATAATAGTACTGAATATAGGTTTCAAAATAGCATATGTGACCATTTCAGGGTGTATTGCACATTACGACATAATAGAATTATTCCAAAACTTCTTGGAATACCGCCGAGCATGTTGAAAAAGCCAGTTTTGCACTTTTTGTGTTGAATTCAATGGGGCCTAGTTATCAAGCCGTCAACCTCAAATACGCTGGAATTCCGCAGCGTATTTGTGTCGAAGCTGATACGCCTTAGTTATCAAAGGCTCGAGACCGGCAAAAGTAGAATTTTGTAACGTAAGCTTCGATCCGCCGGACTCAGTCCGACACAGATCGATTCTTACGTCACTCCAGATGTTCCGCACACAAGTGCGGCACAATCTCACTACTTTTGCTAGTTATCAAAAAACTAGCAGGTACGCTCGGCACTTTTACGGCCCAGCGTACCTGGTTTTCAAAGTGCCAGCCTGGAGGCGGCGGATCCCATAGGAATCAATGGGAGTCTGACCATAGCGAAAGTACAAGTTCGCTGCTGACAGACATCCCATTCATTCCTATGGGAGATGTCTGCACCTAACACCCTAACATGTACCCCGAGTCTAAACACCACTAATCTGTCCCCCCTACACCGCCGCAACTAAATAAAGTTATTACCCCCTAAACCGCCGCTCCCGGAGCCCACCGCAACTATAATAAATGTATTAACCCCTAAACCGCCGCTCCCGGAGCCCACCGCAACTATAATAAATGTATTAACCCCTAAACCGCCGCTCCCGGAGCCCACCGCAACTATAATAAATGTATTAACCCCTAAACCGCCGCTCCCGGAGCCCACCGCCACCTACATTATACCTATTAACTCCTATCCTGCCCCCCTATACCGCCGCCCTCTATAATAACGTTATTAACCCCTAAACCTAAGTCTAACACTAACCCTAATGCCCCCTTTACTTAAATATTAATTAAATAAATCTAAATAATATTTCTATTATTAACTACATTAATCCTATTTAAAACTAAATGCTTACCTGTAAAATAAACCCTAATATAGCTACAATATAAATAATAATTATATTGTAGCTATCTTAGGATTTATTTTTATTTTACAGGCAACTTTGTATTTATTTTAACTAGGTACAATAGCTATTAAATAGTTATTAACTATTTAATAGCTTACCTAGCTAAAATAAAGAGAAATTTACCTGTAAAATAAAAACTAACCTAAGTTACAATTACACCTAACACTACACTATACTTTAATATATTATTCCTATTTAAAACTAAATACTTACCTGTAAAATAAACCCTAATATAGCTACAATATAAATAATAATTACATTGTAGCTATCTTAAGATTTATATTTATTTTACAGGTAACTTTGTATTTATTTTAGCTAGTTAGAATAGTTATTAAATAGTTATTAACTATTTAATAACTACCTAGCTAAAAGAAATACAAAATTACCTGTAAAATAAATCCTAACCTAAGTTACAATTAAACCTAATACTACACTATCATTAAATTAATTAAATAAACTACCTACAAATAACTACAATTAAATACAATTACATAAACTAACTAAAGTACAAAAAATAAAAAAAGCTAAGTTACAGAAAATAAAAAAATAAGTTACAAACATTTTACAAATATTACAACAATTTTAAGATAATTACACCTAATCTAAGCCCCCTAATAAAATAACAAACCCCCCAAAATAAAAAAATGCCCTACCCTATTGTAAATTAAATAAAGTTCAACGCTCGTTTACCTTACCAGCCCTTAAAAGGGCCATTTGTGGGGGCATGCCCCCCAAATGTTCAGCTCTTTTGCCTGTAAATGAAAAATTCAACCCCCCCAACATTAAAACCCACCACCCACATACCCCTAATCTAACCCAAACCCCCCTTACAAAAACCTAACACTAATCCCCTGAAGATCATCCTACCTTGAGTCGTCTTCACTCAGCCGAGCAGCGATGGAACCCAAGTGGACATCCGGACCGGCAGAAGTGATCATCCAAGGGGCGCTGAAGAAATCTTCCATCCGATGAAGTCATCATCCAGGCGGCGCTGAAGAAGTCTTCGATCCGGGCGATGTCATCTTCCAAGCCGGGTCTTGAATCTTCCTTCCGCCGCCGCGGAACATCCTTCTTCACCGACGGACTACGACGAATGAAGGCTCCTTTAAGGGACGTCATCCAAGATGGCGTCCCCTCAATTCCGATTCGCTGATAGGATTCTATCAGCCAATCGGAATTACGGTAGGAAAAATCTGATTGGCTGATTCCATCAGCCAATCAGATTCAAGTTCAATCCGATTGGCTGATCCAATCAGCCAATCAGATAGAGCTCGCATTCTATTGGCTGATCGGAACAGCCAATAGAATGCGAGCTCAATCTGATTGGCTGATTGGATCAGCCAATCGGATTGAACTTGAATCTGATTGGCTGATGGAATCAGCCAATCAGATTTTTCCTACCTTAATTCCGATTGGCTGATAGAATCCTATCAGCCAATCGGAATTGAGGGGACGCCATCTTGGATGACGTCCCTTAAAGGAGCCTTCATTCGTCGTAGTCCGTCGGTGAAGAAGGATGTTCCGCGGCGGCGGAAGGAAGATTCAAGACCAGGCTTGGAAGATGACATCGCCCGGATCGAAGACTTCTTCAGCGCCGCCTGGATGATGACTTCATCGGATGGAAGATTTCTTCAGCGCCCCTTGGATGATCACTTCTGCCGGTCCGGATGTCCACTTGGGTTCCATCGCTGCTCGGCTGAGTGAAGACGACTCAAGGTAGGATGATCTTCAGGGGATTAGTGTTAGGTTTTTGTAAGGGGGGTTTGGGTTAGATTAGAGGTATGTGGGTGGTGGGTTTTAATGTTGGGGGGGGTTGTATTTTTCATTTACAGGCAAAAGAGCTGAACTTTTGGGGGCATGCCCCCACAAATGGCCCTTTTAAGGGCTGGTAAGGTAAACGAGCGTTGAACTTTATTTAATTTACAATAGGGTAGGGCATTTTTTTTATTTTGGGGGGGTTTGTTATTTTATTAGGGGGCTTAGATTAGGTGTAATTAGCTTAAAATTGTTGTAATATTTGTAAAATGTTTGTAACTTATTTTTTTATTTTCTGTAACTTAGCTTTTTTTATTTTTTGTACTTTAGTTAGTTTATGTAATTGTATTTAATTGTAGTTATTTGTAGGTAGTTTATTTAATTAATTTAATGATAGTGTAGTATTAGGTTTAATTGTAACTTAGGTTAGGATTTATTTTACAGGTAATTTTGTATTTCTTTTAGCTAGGTAGTTATTAAATAGTTAATAACTATTTAATAACTATTCTAACTAGCTAAAATAAATACAAAGTTACCTGTAAAATAAATATAAATCCTAAGATAGCTACAATATAATTATTATTTATATTGTAGCTATATTAGGGTTTATTTTACAGGTAAGTATTTAGTTTTAAATAGGAATAATTTATTAAAGTATAGTGTAGTGTTAGGTGGAATTATAACTTAGGTTAGGATTTATTTTACAGGTAAATTTCTCTTTATTTTAGCTAGGTAAGCTATTAAATAGTTAATAACTATTTAATAGCTATTGTACCTAGTTAAAATAAATTGAAAGGTACCTGTAAAATAAAAATAAATCCTAAGATAGCTACAATATAATTATTATTTATATTGTAGCTATATTAGGGTTTATTTTAAAGGTAAGTATTTAGTTTTAAATAGGATTAATTTAGTTCATAATATAAATATTATTTAGATTTATTTAATGAATATTTAAGTTAGGGGGGCGTTAGGGTTAGTGTTAGACTTAGGTTTAGGGGTTAATAAATTTATTACAGTGGCGGTGTCGTAGTGGGGGCAGGATAGGGGTTAAACTATTTATTTAGTTGCGGCGAGGTGCGGGATCAGCAGGATAGGGGTTAATAATTTTATTATAGAGGGCGACGGTATAGGGGGGGCAGGATAGGGGTTACTAGGTATATTGTAGGTGGCGGTGGGCTCCGGGAGCGGCGGTTTAGGGGTTAATACATTTATAAGAGTTGCGGCAGGGTCTAGGAGCGGCGGTTTAGGGGTTAATACATTTATAAGAGTTGCGGCAGGGTCTAGGAGCGGCGGTTTAGGGGTTAATACATTTATAAGAGTTGCGGCAGGGTCTAGGAGCGGCGGTTTAGGGGTTAGTAACTTTATTTAGTTGCGAGAGGCTCCGGGGGCGCCGGTATAGGGATAGAACAGTGTAGTTTAGTGTGGGTGCTTAGTGACAGGCTAGCAATAAAGCTGGGAAAAAGCCGAAGAGCAGCGAGATCGGATGAGTGATAACTGTCACAGTCCGCTGCTCATCGCCCCGTGGCTTTTTGACAGCTTTATTTGATAACTTTGGCGAACGTATTCAAGGTCCGCGGCGGCGAAGGTAGGCGAGCTTAGGCGGACGTATTGGGCCGGCGAAGCCAGAAAAGTAGACGGCTTGATAACTACCCCCCATAGTGTCCATTTTTTTGCAAAGTAAAGTAGAATATCTGTGGTCAGGAAGGTTGTGATCACTGAGGCCATTGTTTTTCAAGCATCGTATGGGTGATTTTCCAGCTATCTGCATGGAATTGATCTGAACTTTTCCCAATATGGAAAAGTGTTTTCTTGCTTGGATTTGATCACTCGAAAATGGAACTTGAAAAACATAGATCAGGATCAAAAAACAAAATTGACAAGTTGAACTGAAAAGTTTGGAATTGACCCCAATAATTATACTGTTATACTATATTGTTATACATTGTTGTAAACACCTTTGGCCTCTAGTGCGCAACACATATAATATTGTTGCTCTGTTTTTAAAGGGACACTGAACCCAAATTTTTTATTTCATGATTCAGATAGAGCATGCAATTTTAAGCAACTTTCTAATTTACTCCTATTATCAATTTGTCTTGGTTCTCTTGCTATCTTTATTTGAAAAAGAAGGCATCTAAGCTTTTTTTTGGTTTAGTACTCTGGACAGCACTTTTTTTATTAGTGGATGAATTTATCCACCAATTAGCAAAAACAACTCAGGTTGTTCACCAAAAATGGGCCGGCATCTAAACTTACATTCTTGCATTTCAAATAAAGATACCAAGAGAATGAAGAAACTATGATGATAGGAGTAAATTAGAAAGTTGCTTAAAATTGCATGCTCTATCTGAATCACAAAAGAAAAAAAATTGGGTTCAGTGTCCCTTTAAGTAATGCTACACACGTGCACACAGCAACAACTAGTCTTTAGAATATGAAGAGTGGCACTATATCAGGCACCCCTGCCCCTGACGCATTATGGGTAATATGCCTGTCACACTCACTGGCAACAACAAATAACAGTCAGCATGGTGTAGTTCTACTTTTTAATAATTCTATACGTGTACACACAGCAGCAACTAGTCTTTGGTATATGGAGTCTGGCACTTTAATTGCCACCCCTGTGCCTAATGCGAGATGGGCAGTAGGTCTGTTGCACCCACTGGCAACAACAGATAACAGCATAGTGTATCATTTAACCCTTTGAGTGCTGAGCACTTTCCCACCTGGGTGCTAAGCTTTTTTTTTTTTTTTTTTTCCCCCAATGATGGGTCTTGGGGGGTCTGTAGCTGCTTAGATGCCTGAGATACAGGCTTCTAAGCAGCATGCCCCCTGCTCCTATACTTAACATTAAGTATAAATAAAGTTGCGCAGTGACGCCATCACGTTATTGCACGTGACGTAACCACGCATAACGTGAAGTCCCGGCGATGCCTGTCACTATGCAGGCCCGATCGTCGGGGTAGGAGCGGGTGGGAGCCCACAGATCTCCCTCAAGGTGGGAGAGTGCTAGCGACGGCTCTGTGGGAAACTCTGTAACGGCTCAGAGCCATCGTTAGCACTCAAGGGATTAACCCCTTAATGACCGGACCATTTTTCAATTTTCTTACCCTTAATGACAATGGCTATTTTTACATTTCTGCAGTGTTTGTGTTTAGCTGTAATTTTCCTCTTACTCATTTACTGTACCCACACATATTATATACCGTTTTTCTCGCCATTAAATGGACTTTCTAAAGATACCATTATTTTCATCATGTCTTATAATTTACTAAAAAAAAAATAATAAAATATGAGGAAAAAATTGAAAAAAACACACTTTTTCTAACTTTGACCCCCAAAATATGTTACACATCTACAATCACCAAAAAACACCCATGCTAAATAGTTTCTAAATTTTGTCCTGAGTTTAGAAATACCCAATGTTTACACGTTCTTTGCTTTTTTTTGCAATTTATGGGGCAATAAATACAAGTAGCACTTCGCTATTTCCAAACCACTTTTTTCAAAATTAGCGCTAGTTACATTGGAACCCTGATATCTGTCAGGAATACCTGAATATCCCTTGACATGTATATATTTTTTTTTAGAAGACAACCCAAAGTATTGATCTAGGCCCATTTTGGTATATTTCATGCCACCATTTCACCGCCAAATGCGATAAAAAAAAAAAAGTTCACTTTTTCACAATATTTGTCACAAACTTTAGGTTTCCCACTGAAATTATTTACAAACAGCTTCTGCAATTATGCCACAAATGGTTGTAAATGCTTCTCTGGGATCCCCTTTTTTCAGAAATAGCAGATTTATATGGCTTTGGGGTTGCTTTTTGGTAATTAGAAGGCCGCTAAATGCCGCTGCGCACCACACGTGTTTTATGCCCAGGAGTGTAGGGGTTAATTAGGGAGCTTGTAGGGAGCTTGTAGGGTTAATTTTAGCTTTAGTGTAGTGTAGTAGACAACCCCAAGTATTGATCTAGGCCCATTTTGGTATATTTTATGCCACCATTTCACCGCCAAATGCGAGCAAATAAAAAAAAAAACTTTACATTTTTCACAATTTTAGGTTTCTCACTGAAATTATTTACAAACAGCTTGTGCTATTATGGCAGAAATTGTTGTAAAAGCTTCTCTGGGATCGCCTTTGTTCAGAAATAGCAGACATATGGCTTTGGCGTTGCTTTTTGGTAATTAGAGGGCCGCTAAATTCTGCTGCGCACCACACGTTAATTATGCCCAGCAGTGAAGGGGTTAAATTAGGTAGCTTGTAGGGAGTTTGCAGGGTTAATTTTAGAGATCAGCCTCCCACCTGACACATCCCACCCCCTGATCCCTCCCAAACAGCTCTCTTCCCTCCCCCACCCCACAATTGTTCCCGCCATCTTAAGTACTGGCAGAAAGTCTGCCAGTACTAAATAAAGGAGTTTTTTTTTTTTTTTTTTAATAAAAAAAATAAATATTTTAGCTGTGATGGACCCCTGCCTTAGCCCCAACCTCCCTGATCCCCCCTCCAGCTCTCTAACCCTCTCCCCTACCTAATTACTGCCATCTTGGGTACTGGCAGCTGTCTGCCAATACCCAGTTTGGCCCCAAAAACCGCCAAAAAAGCATTTTTATTTTATTTTTAACTTTAAGACTATTTCTGTAGTGTAGCAGCCCCCCCCCCCAATACCCCCACCCCCTCCCCCTCCCAGATCCTTTTATATTTAAAAAAAAAAAATTCTCCCTTTCTCTTGTTAAGTGTATCCAGTCCACGGATCATCCATTACTTATGGGATATTAACTCCTCCCCAACAGGAAGTGCAAGAGGATTCACCCAGCAGAGCTGCTATATAGCTCCTCCCCTAACTGCCATTACCAGTCATTCTCTTGCACCCAACGAATAGATAGGATGTGTGAGAGGACTGTGGTGATTATACTTAGTTTCATACCTTCAATCAAAAGTTTGTTATTTTATAATAGCACCGGAGTGTGTTATTCCTTCTCTGGTAGAATTTGAAGAAGAATCTACCTGAGTTTTTCTATGATTTTAGCCGGAGTAGTTAAGATCATATTGCTGTTTCTCGGCCATCTGAGGAGAGGTAAACTTCAGATCAGGGGACAGCGGGCAGATTAATCTGCAAAGAGGTATGTAGCAGCTTATTATTTTCTGACAATGGAATTGATGAGAAAATTCTGCCATACCGATATAATGTAAACTCAGCCTTAAATGCAGTAGCAGCAACTGGTATCAGGCTGTGATGTATGTATATTTTACACTTCAGTATTCTGGGGAATGGCACTTCACTGGAATTATACTGTATGCATAAAACTTTAGCCTAATTTGCAGGGACTAGCAACAGGCTTTTTAATAACACTCAATTTATTAATGTTAAATGTTTTTTGCTGGCATGTAAAATCGTTTAATTTTCTGAGGTACTGGGTGAAAAAATGTTTTGGGCACTATTTTTTTCCACTTGGCAGTCGTTTTATTTAATTTATGACAGTTTACTGATCTCTCTCACTGTTATGTGTGAGGGGGAGGGACCTTTTTTTGGTGCTTTTGCTACGCATCAAAAAATTCAGTCAGAAGTTTATTGTCTTCCCTGCATGATCCGGTTCATCTCTACAGAACTCAGGGGTCTTCAAAACTTGTTTTGAGGGAGGTAATCACTCACAGCAGAGCAGTGAGATTGTAGTTGACTGTGATAAAAAAAAAAAAAAACGTTTATTTCTGTATTTTTTTTTTTTTTTTTTTCTGCTATCAGGGTTAATTATCCTTTGCTAATGGGAGCAATCCTTTGCTAAAATTGTGTTTTTTACAAAGATTTGATGCTATAACTTTTCAGTTTATTAATTTTCAACTGTCAACTTTTTCTGTGCTTCTTATAGGCACAGTACGTTTTCATATTATAGTAAATTACTTGAAAAGTATTTCCAAGTTGCTAGTTTATTTGCTAGTGTGTTAAACATGTCTGATTCAGAGGAAGATATCTGTGCTATATGTGCTAAAGCCAAAGTGGAGCCCAATAGAAATTTATGTACTAACTGTATTGATGCTACTTTAAATAAAAGTCAATCTGTACAAATTGAACATATTTCACCAAACAACGAGGGGAGAGTTATGCCGACTAACTCGCCTCACGTGTCAGTACCTGCATCTCCCGCTCGGGAGGTGCGTGATATTGTAGCGCCGAGTACATCTGGGCGGCCATTACAAATCACATTACAGGATATGGCTACTGTTATGACTGAAGTTTTGGCTAAATTACCAGAACTAAGAGGTAAGCGTGATCACTCTGGGGTGAGAACAGAGTGCGCTGATAATATTAGGGCCATGTCAGACACTGCGTCACAATTTGCAGAACATGAGGACGGAGAGCTTCATTCTGCGGGTGACGGTTCTGATCCAAACAAACTGGATTCAGATATTTCAAATTTTAAATTTAAGCTGGAAAACCTCCGTGTATTACTAGGGGAGGTGTTAGCGGCTCTGAATGATTGTAACACAGTTGCAATACCAGAGAAAATGTGTAGGTTGGATAAATATTTTGCGGTACCGGCGAGTACTGACGTTTTTCCTATACCTAAGAGACTTACTGAAATTGTTACTAAGGAGTGGGATAGACCCGGTGTGCCGTTCTCACCCCCTCCGATATTTAGAAAGATGTTTCCAATAGACGCCACCACACGGGACTTATGGCAAACGGTCCCTAAGGTGGAGGGAGCAGTTTCTACTTTAGCTAAGCGTACCACTATCCCGGTGGAGGATAGCTGTGCCTTTTCAGATCCAATGGATAAAAAGTTAGAGGGTTACCTTAAGAAAATGTTTGTTCAACAAGGTTTTATATTGCAACCTCTTGCATGCATTGCGCCTGTCACGGCTGCAGCAGCATTTTGGTTTGAGTCTCTGGAAGAGACACTTGAATCAGCTCCATTAGATGAGATTACACACAAGCTTAAAGCCCTTAAGTTAGCTAACTCATTTATTTCAGATGCCGTAGTACATTTAACTAAACTTACGGCTAAGAATTCCGGATTCGCCATTCAGGCACGCAGAGCACTGTGGCTAAAATCCTGGTCAGCTGACGTTACTTCTAAATCTAAATTGCTTAATATACCTTTCAAAGGGCAGACCTTATTCGGGCCCGGGTTGAAAGAAATTATCGCTGACATTACAGGAGGTAAAGGCCATGCCCTGCCTCAAGACAGAGCCAAACCTAAGGCTAGACAGTCTAATTTTCGTTCCTTTCGTAATTTCAAAGCAGGAGCAGCATCAACTTCCTCTGCACCAAAACAGGAAGGAGCTGTTGCTCGCTACAGACAAGGCTGGAGACCTAACCAGTCCTGGAACAAGGGCAAGCAGGCCAGGAAACCTGCTGCTGCCCCTAAGACAGCATGAATCGAGGGCCCCCGATCCGGGAACGGATCTAGTGGGGGGCAGACTTTCTCTCTTCGCCCAGGCTTGGGCAAGAGATGTCCAGGATCCCTGGGCGTTAGAGATCATATCTCAGGGATACCTTCTAGACTTCAAATTCTCTCCCCCAAGAGGGAGATTTCATCTGTCAAGGTTGTCAACAAACCAAATAAAGAAAGAGGCGTTTCTACGCTGCGTACAACATCTTTTATTAATGGGAGTGATCCATCCGGTTCCGCGGTCGGAACAAGGACAAGGGTTTTACTCAAATCTGTTTGTGGTTCCCAAAAAAGAGGGAACTTTCAGGCCAATCTTGGATTTAAAGATCCTAAACAAATTCCTAAGAGTTCCATCGTTCAAAATGGAAACTATTCGGACAATTTTACCCATGATCCAAAAGGGTCAGTACATGACCACAGTGGATTTAAAGGATGCTTACCTTCACATACCGATTCACAAAGATCATTACCGGTATCTAAGGTTTGCCTTTCTAGACAGGCATTACCAGTTTGTAGCTCTTCCATTCGGATTGGCTACGGCTCAGAGAATCTTCACAAAGGTTCTGTGTGCTCTTCTGGCGGTACTAAGACCACGAGGAATTGCGGTAGCTCCGTACCTAGACGACATTCTGATACAAGCTTCAAGCTTTCAAACTGCCAAGTCTCATACAGAGTTAGTACTGGCATTTCTAAGGTCGCATGGATGGAAGGTGAACGAAAAGAAGAGTTCTCTCTTTCCACTCACAAGAGTTCCCTTCTTGGGGACTCTTATAGATTCTGTAGAAATGAAGATTTACCTGACAGAAGACAGGTTAACAAAGCTTCAAAATGCATGCCGTGTCCTTCATTCCATTCAACACCCGTCAGTAGCTCAATGCATGGAGGTGATCGGCTTAATGGTAGCAGCAATGGACATAGTACCCTTTGCACGTCTACATCTCAGACCGCTGCAATTGTGCATGCTAAGTCAGTGGAATGGGGATTACTCAGACTTGTCCCCTACTCTGAATCTGGATCAAGAGACCAGAAATTCAATGGAATCAGGAGGAGAGTCTCCTACCAATAAACATTCTGGAATTGAGAGCAGTTCTCAATGCCCTTCTGGCTTGGCCCCAGTTAACAACTCGGGGGTTCATCAGGTTTCAGTCAGACAACATCACGACTGTAGCTTACATCAACCATCAGGGAGGGACAAGAAGCTCCCTAGCAATGATGGAAGTATCAAAGATAATTCACTGGGCAGAGTCTCACTCTTGCCACCTGTCAGCAATCCACATCCCGGGAGTGGAGAACTGGGAGGCGGATTTCTTAAGTCGTCGGACTTTTCATCCGGGGGAGTGGGAACTTCATCCGGAGGTCTTTGCCCAAATACTTCGACGTTGGGGCAAACCAGAGATAGATCTCATGGCGTCTCGACAGAACGCCAAGCTTCCTCGTTACGGGTCCAGATCCAGGGATCCGGGAGCGGTTCTGATAGATGCTTTGACAGCACCTTGGACCTTCGGGATGGCTTATGTGTTTCCACCCTTCCCGATGCTTCCTCGATTGATTGCCAGAATCAAACAGGAGAGAGCATCAGTGATTCTAATAACGCCTGCATGGCCACGCAGGACTTGGTATGCAGATCTAGTGGACATGTCATCCTGTCCACCTTGGTCGCTACCTCTGAAACAGGACCTTCTGATCCAGGGTCCCTTCAAACATCAAAATCTAATTTCTCTGAAGCTGACTGCTTGGAAATTGAACGCTTGATTTTATCAAAACGTGGTTTTTCTGAGTCAGTTATTGATACCTTAATACAGGCTAGGAAGCCTGTTACCAGAAAGATTTACCATAAGATATGGTGCAAATACTTATATTGGTGCGAATCCAAGAGTTACTCATGGAGTAAGGTTAGGATTCTGAGGATATTGTCTTTTCTACAAGAAGGTTTAGAAAAGGGTTTATCCGCTAGTTCCTTAAAGGGACAGATTTCAGCTCTGTCCATTCTTTTACACAAACGTCTGTCAGAAGTTCCGGACGTTCAAGCTTTTTGTCAGGCTTTAGCTAGGATCAAGCCTGTGTTTAAAACTGTTGCTCCACCATGGAGTTTGAACCTAGTTCTTAATGTTTTACAGGGGGTTCCGTTTGAACCCCTTCATTCCATTGATATCAAGTTGTTATCTTGGAAAGTTCTGTTTTTAATGGCGATTTACTCGGCTCGAAGAGTCTCTCAGTTATCTGCCTTACATTGTGATTCTCCTTATCTGATTTTTCATTCAGACAAGGTAGTTCTGCGTACTAAACCTGAGTTCCTACGTAAGGTGGTCACTAACAGGAATATCAATCAAGAGATTGTGGTTACATCTTTGTGTCCTAATCCTTCTTCGAAAAAGGAACGTCTGCTACACAATCTAGATGTAGTCCGTGCCCTGAAATTTTATCTACTGGCAACTAAGGATTTTCGACAAACGTCTTCCCTGTTTGTCGTTTATTCTGGTCAGAGGAGAGGTCAAAAAGCTTCGGCTACCTCTCTCTCCTTTTGGCTTCGTAGCATAATACGGTTAGCCTATGAGACTGCTGGACAGCAGCCTCCTGAAAGAATTACAGCACATTCTACTAGAGCTGTGGCTTCCACTTGGGCCTTTAAGAATGAGGCTTCTGTTGAACAGATTTGCAAGGCTGCAACTTGGTCTTCTCTTCATACTTTTTCCAAATTTTACAAATTTGACACTTTTGCTTCTTCGGAGGCTGTTTTTGGGAGAAAGGTTCTTCAGGCAGTGGTTCCTTCCGTATAAAGAGCCTGCCTGTCCCTCCCGTCATCCGTGT
The DNA here is from genome assembly GCF_027579735.1 of Bombina bombina. Lineage (NCBI taxonomy): Eukaryota > Metazoa > Chordata > Amphibia > Anura > Bombinatoridae > Bombina > Bombina bombina. The sequence goes on from NC_069508.1 coordinate 103,345,213, forward strand.
ACTTTAGCTTTGGTATTGGTATCCCATAAGTAATGGATGATCCGTGGACTGGATACACTTAACAAGAGAAAACATAATTTATGCTTACCTGATAAATTTATTTCTATTGTAGTGTATCCAGTCCACGGCCCGCCCTGTCACTTTAAGGCAGGTAATTTTTCCATTAAACTACAGTCACCACTGTACCCTATGGTTTTCCTTTCTCTGCATGTTTTCGGTCGAATGACTGGTAATGGCAGTTAGGGGAGGAGCTATATAGCAGCTCTGCTGGGTGAATCCTCTTGCACTTCCTGTTGGGGAGGAGTTAATATCCCATAAGTAATGGATGATCCGTGGACTGGATACACTACAAGAGAAATAAATTTATCAGGTAAGCATAAATTATGTTTTTTTGCCCTCATTCATTGGTGTCAGTGTGGATAATGTGTGCACGCGCACGCGCACCGTGAACACTCACATGCACGTTCACGTGCACACTCATCCCCTCGTGCACGCGCACGCGCATCGTGCACGCGCGCACGCACCTTCACACCCGGATAGTGGACACTGGCAGTCTGGCACTATCGCTACCGGTGCAGAGAGGTCCACAGAGTGGCTCTCTTTGCATCGGAGGCTTGTAAAGTGGTATTGCAGGATGCCTCCATATCGAGGCATCAATGCAATACCCTCAGAGCTGCTGGAAGCATTTGTGATGGCTTCCAGCACTCTGTTAGACAACTGACGTACCAGGTACGTCCATTGTCATTAACTGCTTGTTAATGCATGACGTACCTGGTACGTCAGTTGTCATTAAGGGGTTAAACTAGTACTTTTCTGTGATACCGCACTTAATTTATAGCCACAGCTTTTGGAATATGGAAGAGGCTGACTGAGCATCTAGTTGGGCACACCTGTATGCCCGCTGCACAGTGAGCATTTACACCCACTGAAATAAACATAATAATGAATTGTGTGTAAAAAATATTTCTGTAAAGTTTAATGCAGATTTATAGTTATACAGCCAAATCTTTTGAAATAATATCAGTTTGGTACTTTTTTACCAGACCTGTGCCTACTGCAGTGTTAGCAGTTGTAATGGCCAGTCACACAGTGTATAATGCAGGTAGGTAGTAGCTCTAGCTGGTATAGGCAGGTAGGCAAAGGCAGGAATCACTTGATCAGACAAGCAAGGCATAGGTAAGTAGTTGCTCCTGAGGATACCGTGGTATGTTTTTTCTACAAAGGATACCAAAAGAATGAAGTAAATTTTATAACAGAAGTAAAAATTCTCTTTAAATTATATGCTATGTCTGAACCATGTAAATGTAATATTGACTTTCATGTCTGTACATTGATTTCTTCAATATTTAAACTAAATTATTAAAAGTAATATATATATCTTATTTTTATTTATTTATTTATTTATTTAAAATTGTTCACCTTTTATTCTCAGGTTAATCTTTGATTATATCTAACATTTATTTGGTATTTAATGTCACCTTAAAGGGACATTAAACCTAGTTTCTCTTGTAAGGTGTATCCAGTCCACGGATCATCCATTACTTGTGGAGATATTCTCATTCCCAACAGGAAGTTGCAAGAGGACACCCACAGCAGAGCTGTAATATAGCTCCTCCCCTAACTGTCATAGCCAGTCATTCTCTTGCAACTCTCAACAAGCAAGGACGTTGTAGGAGAGAGTGGTTAAATATAGCTAGTTTATTCTCTTCAATCAAAAGTTTGTTATTTTTAAATAGTACCGGAGTTGTGCTATTTTATCTCAGGCAGTAAATAGAAGAAGAATCTGCCTGAGGTTTCTATGATCTTAGCAGAAGTAACTAAGATCCATGGCTGTTCTCACATATGTCTGAGGGGATTACACAGATGAGGTAACTTCAGCGAGAGAATGGCGTGCAGTTTATTCTGCTATCAGGTGTGTGCAGTTATAATTTTTTCTAGAGATGGAAAACACTAGAAAATGCTGCTGATACCGGATTAATGTAAGTTAAGCCTGAATACAGTGATTTAATAACGACTGGTATCATGCTTACTCCCAGGGGTAATACCCTTATGATATTTACAATATAAAACGTTTGCTGGCATGTTTAATCGTTTTTATATATGCTTTGGTGATAAAACTTTATTGGGGCCTAGTTTTTTCCACATGGCTGGCTTAAATTTTGACTAGAAACAGTTTCACTGAGGCTTTCCACTGTTGTTGTAGTATAAAAAGTTACAGTTGGTGCACTTAAAATTACAAACTGTGACATCCAGCTTCCCTCAAAGGCCCTCTGAATGCTATAGGACATCTCTAAAGGGCCCAAAGGCTTTCCAGAGTCGTTTATTGGGGAAGGTAGGGCCACAGCTTGCTGTGGCAGTTGGGTGTGACTGTTAAAAAAACGTCTATTTAGTTTTTTTGATCAGTTTTTTGAACTAAGGGGTTAATCATCCATTTGCAAGTGGGTGCAATGCTCTGTTAGCCTATTATAGGCAGGTAATTTTTAAATTTAAACTACAGTAACCACTGCACCCTATGGTTCCTCCTTTCTCGGCTTGTTTTCGGTCGAATGACTGGCTATGACAGTTAGGGGAGGAGCTATATTACAGCTCTGCTGTGGGTGTCCTCTTGCAACTTCCTGTTGGGAATGAGAATATCCCCACAAGTAATGGATGATCCGTGGACTGGATACACCACAAGAGAAATAAATTTATCAGGTAAGCATAAATTGTGTTATTTTTCCTTCAGAATTTAGATACAGAGCATACAATTTTAAACAACTTTTGATTTAACTTTTATTATTTAATTTCCTTATTACTCTTGGCACCCTTTGTTAAAAAGCATACCTTGGTAGGCTCAGGAGGCGGGAGCTAGCTGCTGATTGGTGGCTGCAGGTATATGCCTCTTGTTATTTGCTTGCCAATGTCTTCAGCTAGCTACCCGTAGTGCAGTGTTGCTCCTTCAACAAAGGATACCAAGAGGATGAAGCAAAATTGGTAATAGAAATAAATTGCAAACCTGTTTAACCCTTTAAAAACTGCAACATACCCTGTACGTCGCTGGTCGTTAAGGGTTTTTTCTGGGTGTAATATAACGGGTCTTGCTGCAAGCGGTCAGACCGTGCTATGAGACCCTCCTTCCCTCCTGCTGCAAGACCATGCATCCCCATAGAAAGACAAGCGACAAACAGGGTACATTGCTGGTCATTAAAGGGACAGTGAACCCAAATTTTTTCGTTTGTTAATCAGATAGAGCATGCAATTTTAAGCAACTTTCTAATTTAATCCTATTAACAATTTTTTTTTAGTTCTCTGGATATCTTTATTTGAATAGCAGGAATGTAGGCGTAGGTGCTGGCCCATTTTTGGTACAACACCTGGGTAGTGCTTGTTGATTGGTGGCTAAATGTAGGTGCTGAACCAAAAATGGGCCGGCTGCTGAACCAAAAATGGGCCGGCTCCTAAGCTTTACATTCCTGCTTTTCAAATAAGGATACCAAGAGAATGGAAAAAATAAAAGGAGTAAATTAGAAAGTTTCTTAAAATTGCCTGCTCTATCTGAATCATGAAAGAAAATATTTGGGTTTCATATCCCTTTAAAGGAACTGAACCCAAATTTTTTATTTCATGATTCAGATAGAGAATGCAATTTTAAGCAACTTTCTAATTTTTTTCCTTGTATCAATTTTTCTTCATTCTCTTGCTATCTTTATTAGAAAAGCAAGAATGTAAGTTTAGAATCTGGCCAATTTTTGGTTCACAACTTGGGTAGTGCTTGTTGATTAGTGGTTAAAGGCACTCACCAATAAACAAGCGCTGTCCACATACTGAACCAAAAATTGTCTGGCTCCTTAGCTTAGATGCCTACTTTTTCAAATAAAGATAGCAAGAGAACGAAGAAAATGTGATAATAGGAGTAAATTAGAAAGTTGCTTAAAATTATCATGCTCTGTCTGAATTATGAAAGAAATTTGGGTTTAGTATCCCTGTAACCCCTTAACAACCAAGGACGTGTCAGGCACGTCCTACAAAAAAATACAGTTAAAGACCAAGGACGTGTCTGACACCTCCTCTGGGGTTTGAAGCACTGGAAGCGATGGTGATCGGTTCCAGACACTTTTACGGTATTGCAGTGATGCTTCGATATTGAGGCATCACTGCAATACTCTTTTTACCCACCGATGCAGAGAGGGCCACTCTGTGACCTTCTCTGCATCGGCTATCGTTGGTGGGTGGGAGCCGTAGCAGGGAGGCGGGTTGGTGGCCCATCGTTTCATTCTTCCTTTTCTTGTCACTCTGAAGTGTGCAGCAGGGGGGGGGGACAGGGGCGCGAGTGTGTGCGCACGCCACATTTACATAAATGTTTTGTAAATATATGGGTAGGAGGGAGGGGGAATAAATGTTTGGCAAGGGATCAGGGAGGGGTAGGGTATTGAGGGGAGGCAGCTACACTACAGAAAATGTTAAATTATATATAAAAAAAATAATAAAAAAAACTTTTTTTGGAAACCGGGTACTGGCAGACAGCAAATAGGTAGAGGGGGGAGGGTTAGAGAGCTGTATCTGGGGGATCAGGGAGATTTGTAGGCTAAGAGGGGATCCAACGCTGCATAATCAATATTAAAAAAATAAATAAATAAAAAAAGCTCTTTATTTTAGTAATGGAAGACTTTCTGACAGTACTTAAGATGGCGGTGACAATTGTGAGGTGGGGGAGGGAAGAGAGCTGTTTGAGGGGGGTCAGGGAGGGATCAAGGGGTGGGATGTGTCAGGTGGGAGGCTGATCTCTACACTTAAGCTAAAAGTAACCCTACAAGCTACCTAATAATTTCAGTAAGAAACCTAAAGTTAGTGAAAAAGTTAACAATTTTTTTATTTGATCACATTTGGCGGTGAAATAGTGGCATGAAATATACCAAAATGGGCCTAGATCAATACTTTGGGTTGTTAAATACACTACACTAAAGCTAAAATTAACCCTACAAGCTTCCTACAAGCTACCTAATTAACCCCTTAACTGCTGGGCATAATAAAAGTGTGGTGCGCAGCTGCATTTAGCAGCTTTCTAATTACCAAAAAGCAATGCCAAAGCCATATAGGTCTGCTATTTCTAAACAAAGGGGATCCCAGATAAGCATTTACAACCATTTGTGCCATAATTGCACAAGCTGTGTGTAAATAATTTCAGTGAGAAACCTAAATTTGTGAAAAAGTTTGTGAAAAAGTTAACAATTTTTTTTATTTGATCGCATTTGGCGGTGAAATGGTGGCATGAAATATACCAAAATGGACCTAGATCAATACTTTTGGTTGTCTAATAAAAAAAAAATATATACATGTGAAAGGTTATTCAGGGATTCCTGAGAGATATCAGTGTTACAATGTAACTATGGCTAAATTGAAAAAAAAAAAAAAGGTTTGGAAATAGCAAAGTGCTACTTTATTATCAGGTATTTGTAGAGCGCCAACAGGTTACAGGGATCACATGGGGAGAGATGGTCCTGCCGAGTGTTGCACTGTTGTAGTCGGCTCTTATGAAGGTGAACTACAAACAGCTGGGCTCATAGGCTTACATGCTATGGGGGTTTAGGGGATAGCAGTGGAGATAGGAAGGTTAGTGTAGGTTGTAAGCGTCCCTGAATAGTAGAGTCTTCAGGGAGCACTTGAAGCTTTTAAAAGTAGGGGAGATTCTTGTGGAGCGAGGCAGAGAGTTCCATAAAATGGGAGCCAATCTGGAGAAATCTTGTAGATGGGAATGTGAGGAGGTAACAAGAGAGGAGGAGAGTAGGAGATCATGAGTGGAGCGAAGGGGACGGGAGAGTATCTGGAGACAAGGTCTGAGATGTAGGGGGGAGCAGTGCGATTGAGGGCTTTGTGTGTCAGAGTGAGAATTTTGTGTTTAATCCTGGAGGCAAGAGGAAGCCAGTGAAGGGATTGGCAGAGAGGTGCGGCAGATGAAGAGCGACGAGCAAGGAAGATGAGCCTGGCAGAGGCATTCATTATGGATTGTAAAGGAGCTAGGCGGCAGCTATTGAGACCAGAGAGGATAGAGTTGCAGTAGTCGAGGCGGGAAAGGATGAGACAGTGGATTAAAATCTTTTTTGTGTCTTGTGTAAGAAAATGTTGAAGTTTAGTGATGTTTTTAAGGTGGAAGCGGCAGGCTTTAGCCAAGGACTGAATGTGATGAGTGAAAGAAAGATCTGAGTCCATTCACAAGACATCAGGCATGTGAGGTTGGGGTAATGATGGAGTTATCAACAGTTATAGAGACATGGGGGGTGGAGATTTTGGAAGAAGGGGGGAAAATAAGGAGCTCAGTTTTGGAGAGATTTAGCTTGAGGTAGTGAGAGGACATCCAAGATGAGATATGAGAGAGACAGTTAGTAACACAGGTTAGCAAGGAAGGAGATAGTTCTGGTGAAGAGAGGTAGATTTGGGTGTCGTCGGCATACAAATGATAATGAAACCTGTGGGACTTTATTAAGGAACCTAGTGAGGACGTGTAGATTGATAAAAGAAGGGGACCAAGGTCAGAGGCTTGAGGTACCCCAACAGAGAGAGGTAACGGGGCAGAGGATGTGCTAGAGAAGTCTACACTAAAGGTACGGTAGATAGATAGGAAGAGAACCAAGAGAGAGCTGTGCCACAGATACCGAAGGATTGGAGGGTATGGAGCAAAAGAGGCTGGTCGACAGTATCAAAGGCTGCAGACAGATCAAGGAGGATAAGTAGATAGAAGTGGCCTTTTGATTTTGCTGTAAGTAGGTCATTGGCAACCTTAACAATTGCTGTCTCTGTTGAGTAAAGGGGGCAAAATCCAGATTGCAGTGGGTCAAGGAGGGAGTTTAGTGTAAGGAAATGGGATAGACATGCATATACTAGCTTTTCAAGAAGCTTTGATGTAAGAGGTAGTAGGGAAATAGGGCGGTAGTTGGATGGGGAGGTTGGATCGAGAGAAGGTTTTTTGAGGATAGGTGTGACTAATGAATGCTTAAGAGATGTGGGAACTATACCAGTGCTGAGGGAGAGGTTGAAGATGTGTGTGAGTATAGGGGTAAGGGTAGAAGAGAGGGAGAGGAGTAGTTGTGAGGGGATGGGGTCTAGGGGACAGGTAGTGAGGTGAAAGGATAGTATAAGGGCAGAAACATCATCCTCTGTAACAGGGCAAAAGAGCTAAATTTATGGCTATGTGGGTTTTGGATGATTGTGAGCTTTTAAGGGGGAGGGAGACCAGTAGAATGTTGAGAGCTGATTTGATTTCTGATGGAGTCGATTTTGTTGTTGAAGTAGCTGGCAAAATCTTGGGCTAAGAGAAAAGTTGTGGTGGGAGGTGGGGGTGGGCGGAGAAGAGCATTGAATGTGGAGAACAGACATTTTGGGTTTGAAGAAAGAGAAGAGATAAGAGTGGAGAAGTAATGTTGCTTATATAGATTAAGGGCCAAATAGTAAGCGTTCAAGATGAACTTATAGTGAAGAAAGTCAGCAGAACTCCAAGATTTCCTCCAGTGTCGCTCAGCAGTATGGGAACATACTGTGTCAGAGGAGTATACCAGGGCTGAGGATGAGTGTATGTTTTCTGAGTTATGGTAGGTGGGGCCAGGTTATCAAGGACCAATGTAAGGGTGGAGTTATAGTGGCAGATGGATTCATCAGGACAGGAAAAGGAGGGGATGGAAGAGAGAAGAGGTTCGAGAGAGCTAGTGAGCTGTTGCTGACCTAATGACTTGATTCTTCTGTGAAGTTTAGTGTGAGGGGTAGAAGGAGGGAGAGTTGTAGAGAGGGAGGTGATGGTACAAGTGAGGAGGTGGTGGTCAGAAAGAGGCAAAGGTGAGTTTGTGAAGTTTGAGATAGTGCATCGATAGCTGAAAATCAGATCAAGGGAGTGACCATCTTTGTGAGTGGGAGAGTCAGTCTATTGTGACAGGACGAAAGAGGAAGTGAGTTGCAGAAGTTGTTTTGCAGAGGAGGCAGTGGGATTATCAAAAGGGAGGTTGAAGTCACCGAGAATGAGGGCAGGGGTATCCGAGGAAAGGAAGTAAGGTAGCCAGGCGGCAAAATGATCTAGAAATAGAGTTGCGGAGCCAGGGGGGCGGTATTTGACTGCAACGCGTATAGAGAGGGGAGAGAATAAGCAAATCATGTGTGTCTCGAATGAAGAAAATGTGAGGGAAGAGAAGGGCTACTTGCACTTATTGCCCTATAACTTGTAAAAAAAGCAAAGAACATGTAAACATTGGATATTTCTAAACACAGGACAAAATTTAGAAACTATTTAGCATGGGTGTTTTTTGGTTGCTGTAGATGTGTAACAGATTTTGGTCAAAGTTAGAAAAAGTGTTTTCCATTTTTTCATCATATTTTATATATTTTTTATAGTAAATTATATGATATGATGAAAATAATGGTATCTTTAGAAAGTCCATTTAATGGCGAGAAAAACGGTATATAATATGCGTGGGTACAGTAAATGAGTAAAAGGAAAATTACAGCTAAACACAAACACCACACAAATGTAAAAAACAGAATTTATGCTTACCTGATAAATTACTTTCTCCAACGGTGTGTCCGGTCCACGGCATCATCCATAACTTGTGGGAATATTCTCTTCCCCAACAGGAAATGGCAAAGAGCACAGCAAAAGCTGTCCATATAGTCCCTCCTAGGCTCCGCCCACCCCAGTCATTCGACCGACGGACAGGAGAAAAACAGGAGAAACCATAGGGTGCCGTGGTGACTAGTTAAAGAAAGAAATTCATCAAACCTGATTAAAAAACCAGGGCGGGCCGTGGACCGGACACACCGTTGGAGAAAGTAATTTATCAGGTAAGCATAAATTCTGTTTTCTCCAACATTGGTGTGTCCGGTCCACGGCATCATCCATAACGTGTGGGAACCAATACCAAAGCTTTAGGACACGGATGAAGGGAGGGAGCCAATCAGGTTACCTAAACGGAAGGCACCACCTTTCTCCCAAAAAATAGCCTCCGAAGAAGCAAAAGTATCAAATTTGTAGAATTTGGCAAAAGTGTGCAGGGAAGACCAAGTCGCTGCCTTACATATCTGATCAACAGAAGCCTCGTTCTTGAAGGCCCATGTGGAAGCCACAGCCCTAGTAGAGTGAGCTGTGATGCGTTCGGGAGGCTGCCGTCCGGCAGTCTCATAAGCCAATCGGATGATGCTTTTCAGCCAAAAGGAAAGAGAGGTAGCAGTAGCTTTTTGACCTCTCCTTTTGCCAGAATAAACGACAAACAGAGAAGACGTTTGTCTGAAATCCTTTGTTGCTTCTAAATAGAACTTTAAAGCACGAACTACATCTAAATTGTGTAACAAACGTTCCTTCTTTGAAACTGGATTCGGACACAAAGAAGGCACAACTATTTCCTGGTTAATATTCTTGTTGGAAACAACCTTTGGAAGGAAACCAGGTTTAGTACGCAACACAACCTTATCTGAATGGAACCAGATAGGGCGGATTACACTGCAGAGCAGATAACTCAGAAACTCTTCTAGCAGAAAAAATAGCAACCAAAAACAGAACTTTCCAAGATAACATCTTGATATCTATGGAATGTAGAGGTTCAAACGGAACCCCTTGAAGAACTGAAAGAACTAAATTTAGACTCCAGGGAGGAGTCAAAGGTCTGTAAACAGGCTTGATCCTGACCAAAGCCTGAACAAAAGCTTGAACATCTGGCACAGCTGCCAGTCATTTGTGTAACAAGACAGATAAAGCAGAAATCTGTCCCTTTAGAAAACTCGCTGATAATCCCTTATCCAAACCTTCTTGAAGAAAAGAAAGGATCCTAGGAATTTTGATCTTACTCCATGAGAATCCCTTGGATTCACACCAACAGATATATCTTTTCCATATTTTATGGTAAATTTTTCTAGTTACAGGTTTTCTGGCTTGTACCAGAGTATCTATCACAGAATCCGAAAACCCACACTTAGATAAAATCAAGCGTTCAATTTCCAAGCTGGAGGGAAACTAGATTTGGATGTTCGAATGGACCCTGTACTAGAAGATCCTGTCTCAAAGGTAGCTTCCATGGTGGAGCCTGATGACATATTCACCAGGTCTGCATACCAAGTCCTGCGTGGCCACGCAGGAGCTATCAAGATCACAGAGGCCCTCTCCTGTTTGATCCTGGCTACCAGCCTGGGAATGAGAGGAAACGGTGGAAACACATAAGCTAGGTTGAAGTCCCAAGGCGCTACTAATGCATCCACTAGAGTCACCTTGGGATCCCTGGATCTGGACCCGTAGTAAGGAACCTTGAAGTTCTGACGAGACGCAGTCAGATCCATGTCTGGAATGCCCCATAATTGAGTCAACTGGGCAAATATCTCCGGGGTGGAGTTCCCACTCCCCCGGATGGAATGTCTGATGACTCAGATAATCCGCCTCCCAGTTTTCCACTCCTGGGATGTGGATCGCAGATAGGTGGCAGGAGTGATCCTCTGCCCATTTTATGATTTTGGTCACTTCTCTCATCGCCAGGGAACTCCTTGTTCCCCCCTGATGGTTGATGTAAGCAACAGTCGTCATGTTGTCTGATTGGAATCTTATGAATCTGGCCTTTGCTAGTTGAGGCCAAGCCCTGAGAGTATTGAATATCGCTCTCAGTTCCAGAATGTTTATCGGGAGAAGAGACTCTTCCCGAGACCATAGACCCTGAGCTTTCAGGGAGTCCCAGACCGCGCCCCAGCCCACTAGACTGGCGTCGGTCGTGACGATGACCCACTCTGGTCTGCGGAAGCTCATTCCCTGGGACAGGTGATCCTGGGTTAGCCACCAACGGAGTGAGTCTCTGGTCTTCTGATCTACTTGAATCACTGGAGACAAGTCTGTATAGTCCCCATTCCACTGTTTCAGCATGCACAGTTGTAATGGTCTTAGATCAATTCGCGCAAAAGGAACTATGTCCATTGCTGCAACCATCAACCCTACTACTTCCATGCACTGAGCTATGGAAGGTCGTGGAACAGAGTGAAGAACTTGACAAGCGTTTAGATGTTTTGACTTTCTGACATCTGTCAGGAAAATCTTAATTTCTAAAGAATCTATTATTGTCCCCAAGAAAGGAACTCTTGTCGACGGACACAGGGAACTCTTTTCTATGTTCACCTTCCACCTGAGATCTGAGAAAGGCCAGAACGATGTCTGTGTGAGCCTTTGCCTTTGAAAGAGACGACGCTTGTATCAGAATTTCGTCCAAGTAAGGTGCCACTGCAATGCCCCTTGGTCTTAGAACCGCTAGAAGGGACCCGAGTACCTTTGTGAAAATCCTTGGAGCAGTGGCTAGCCCGAATGGGAGAGCCACAAACTGGTAATGTTTGTCCAGAAAGGCGAACCTTAGGAACTGATGATGATCTTTGTGGATAGGAATATGTAGATACGCATCCTTTAGATCCACGGTAGTCATAAATTGACCCTCCTGGATTGAAGGTAAAATCGTTTGAATAGTTTCCATTTTGAACGATGGCACTCTGAGAAATTTGTTTAGAATCTTTAAATCCAGAATTGGTCTGAAAGTTCCCTCTTTTTTGGGAACTACAAACAGATTTGAGTAAAACCCCATTCCTAGTTCCACAGATGGAACTGGGTGTATCACTCCCATTTTTAACAGGTCTTCTACACAATGTAAGAATGCCTGTCTCTTTATTTGGTTTGAAGATAAGTGAGACATGTGGAACCTTCCCCTTGGGGGTAGTTCCTTGAATTCCAGAAGATAACCCTGAGAAACTATTTCTAGTGCCCAGGGATCCTGAACATCTCTTGCCCAAGCCTGAGCAAAGAGAGAGAGTCTGCCCCCTACTAGATCCGGTCCCGGATCGGGGGCTACTCCTTCATGCTGTTTTGGTAGCAGCAGCAGGCTTCTTGGCCTGCTTACCCTTGTTCCAGCCTTGCATCGGTTTCCAAGCTGGTTTGGTTTGTGAAGCATTACCCTCTTGTCTAGAGGCTGCAGAGTTGGAGGCCGGTCCGTTCCTGAAATTGCGAAAGGAACGAAAATTAGACTTATTCTTGGCCTTGAAAGGCCTATCTTGTGGGAGGGCGTAGCCCTTACCCCCAGTGATGTCTGAGATAATCTCTTTCAATTCTGGCCCAAAAAGGGTTTTACCCTTGAAAGGGATATTAAGCAACTTTGTCTTGGAAGATACATCCGCTGACCAAGACTTTAGCCAGAGCGCTCTCTGCACGCCACAATTGCAAACCCTGAATTTTTCGCCGCTAATCTAGCTAACTGCAAAGCGGCATCTAAAATAAAGGAATTAGCTAACTTAAATGCGTGAATTCTGTCCATAACCTCCTCATACGGAGTCTCTCTACCGAGCGACTTTTCTAGTTCCTCGAACCAGAACCACGCTGCTGTAGTGACAGGAATAATGCACGAAATAGGTTGCAGGAGGTAACCTTGCTGTACAAAAATCTTTTTAAGCAAACCCTCCAATTTTTTATCCATAGGATCTTTGAAAGCACAATTATCCTCGATAGGAATAGTAGTGCGCTTAGCTAGTGTAGAAACTGCCCCCTCGACCTTAGGGACTGTCTGCCATAAGTCCTTTCTGGGGTCGACCATAGGAAATAATTTCTTAAATATAGGAGGGGGGACAAAAGGTATGCCGGGCTTCTCCCACTCCTTATTCACTATGTCCGCCACCCGCTTGGGTATAGGAAAAGCGTCGGGGTGCACCGGAACCTCTAGGAACTTGTCCATCTTGCACAATTTTTCTGGAATGACCAGGTTGTCACAATCATCCAGAGTAGATAGCACCTCCTTAATCAGTGCGCGGAGATGCTCTAATTTAAATTTAAATGTCACAACATCAGGTTCTGCCTGTTGAGAAATTCTACCTGAATCAGAAATTTCCCCATCTGACAAAACCTCCCTCATGGCCACTTCAGATTGGTGTGAGGGTATGACAGAGCAATTATCATCAGCGCCCTCCTGCTCTACAGTGTTTAAAACAGAGCAATCGCGCTTTCTCTGAAATGCAGGCATTTTGGATAAAATATTTGCTATGGAGTTATCCATTACTGCCGTCAATTGTTGCATAGTAACAAGCATTGGCGCGCTAGAAGTACTAGGGGCCTCCTGCGTGGGCAAAACTGGTGTAGACACAGAAGGAGATGATGTAGAACTATGTCTACTCCCTTCATCTGATGAATCATCTTGGGCAACTTTACTATCTGTGGCAGTACTGTCCTTACTTTGTTTGGACGCTATGGCACAATTATCACACAATTTTGAAGGGGGAGACACATTGGCTTCCATACATACAGAACATAGTTTATCTGAAGGCACAGACATGTTAAACAGGCTTAAACTTGTCAATAAAATACAAAAACCGTTTTAAAACAAAACCGTTACTGTCTCTTTAAATTTTAAACAGGGCACACTTTTTTACTGAATATGTGAAAAACTATGAAGGAATTGTTCAATTTTAACCAAATTTTCACCACAGTGTCTTAAAGCATTCAAAGCATTGCACCCCAAATTTCAGACCTTTAACCCTTGAGCCGTTTACAGTTTTAACTCCTCTACAGTCCCAGCTACAGCCTTTGCTGCGACTTTACCAAACCCAGGGGGTATACGATATCAAATGAAGCCTTCTAGGAACCTTTTCAACCACTTCCAGACCCACACACATGCAGCTGCATGTACTGCTCTCAAAAGTAACTGCGCAATAATGGCGCGAAAATGAGGCTCTGCCTACTACATAGAAGGCCCTTCCTGACTGGGAAGGTATCTAAACCAGTGCCTGACGTAAAAAAACGTTCCCCAAAGTTATAAAGTGTGAATTTCAACTTCAAGCTGTATAAAATGCCCAAATAAAGCAATCGATCTAGCCCATAAAAGTGTCTACCAGTTTTATAGCCCATATTAAGCCCTTTATTCTGTTTGAGACTAAGAAAATGGCTTACCGGTCCCCATGATGGGGAAAATGACAGCCTTCCAGCATTACACAGTCTTGTTAGAAATATGGCTAGTCATACCTTAAGCAGAAAAGTCTGCCAACTGTTTCCCCCAACTGAAGTTATCTCATCTCAACAGTCCTATGTGGAAACAGCAAACAATTTTAGTTACTACTGCTAAAATCATATTCCTCTCACAAACAGAACTCTTCATCTTTTTTCTGTTTCAGAGTAAATAGTACATACCAGCACTATTTTAAACTAACAAACTCTTGATAGTAGAATAAAAAACTACAACTAAACACCACATACTCTTCACCATCTCCGTGGAGATGCTGCTTGTTCAGCAGGCAAAGAGAATGACTGGGGTGGGCGGAGCCTAGGAGGGACTATATGGACAGCTTTTGCTGTGCTCTTTGCCATTTCCTGTTGGGGAAGAGAATATTACCACAAGTTATGGATGACGCCGTGGACCGGACACACCAATGTTGGAGAAATAGCCCTGGTCCCTAACGGTAAGAAAATTGAAAAATGGTCTGTTCACTAAGGGGTTAAGTTGCATGATTACTTTTTTTGTAGCTGTAAAGTCTATTTTGTAACACTAAAGTCTTCCATGCCCAACCCTTGTTCTTTTCTCTCAGCCTACATGTTCAAACTTTATTCTATAATTTGCATTATGAGTATACGGCAGGTACAAATATATTCAACTTATAAGTTTACTGTCTGGATATTATCTTGTTAAACAAATAATCAATGTCCTTTATTCTCTAAACTATATTTGTTGTGTGCCGCAGTGCAATGCACAAACATTTGACTAGGATAGTCTTTAAATATTTAATAAGCAAATTCTACTGGCATATATATTTCTCAGCCAGGTTTGCAAATGATCACTGTCTGACTACAGGAGAAACAGAAAACAGCACTGATGCAGCAATCAACTGTTTTGCTTCTGTTTACAGGTAAATGATTGTGATTCACATCTCTGTATAACCCGAAACCACATTAGACCAACTGCGCTAAAGCTGGAGGTGCGTTAGGAATACGTTAAATCCCTATGTTCTTCGCTTAGAAGAAAATAATTATTTTTATTTTTAAATATATATTTCTATATATATATGTGTACATTTTTGTAAAATATATATCTATACAGGAATACCTCGTTTTATTGCGCTTCGCTATATTGCGCTTCACAGATATTGCTCTTTTTATAAATTGAAGGTTTGTGGCAACCCTGTGTCAAGCAAGTCTATTGGCACCATTTTTTCTAACATATATACACATATAAACACATAAATACACATATATACACACCTATTTATACACACCACCAGCAAAATGATTATGAGCAATAAAGTATTTTTAAATTTAGGTATGTACATTGTTTTTTAGACATAATGCTATTGCACATTTAATAGACTACAGTATAGTGGTGTAAATATAACTTTTATATGCACTGGGAAACAAAAAAAATATCACTCCCTTTATTGCTATATTCACTTTATTTCGGTGGTTTGGAACCAAACCCGCAATATCTCCAAGGTACGCCTGTACCTATATATCTATATGAATATATACAGATACCAATATAAATATAGATATATACTGTGTATACATATTTATAGATATTTATTTAAAAAATAACAGTGAAAAACATAGGAATTTCAAGTATTTCTATTAAAAACATGAAACATTAAAATTGTTTAAAAATGATGTAGGATCCCGTAGAAGCTTTTACAACAATTTGTGTCATGATTGTTGTAAATGGAAAGTTCCCCTCTTATAGCTGCTTAAAGTGATGGTAAATGTCAAGGTATCTCAATTTCTCAAACACAGAATAATGGAATCATAAATAACCTGTCTAGTAAAACCGTTGTATTATTATTTTTTGAATCTTTGAGCCCCCTCTTTATAAAATTTATATTTTATTCTGACTTGTTATGGGTCCTTCCTCCGGCCCCCTTCCATTTCCTACTTTTTCAATTCTGTGACGTAGAGAGCAGTTCCGCACACACACTGAGGCAGTCATGCTTGATGAAAATTGATGCACGCACAGCTGGTAGACTTATTTTTTCTTCTTGTATTAATGCCGTACGGCAAGCATTTCAATTGGATGATTGCAAAAGCGTCATAAAATCCCGTTGTGAGGATCTTTTTTGTGAGTAACTTTATAAAATAAAATATTTTGTAGGCATAATAATTGTTATTTCATGAATGAACCTCATACTTAATAATAACCCCTGTTTTTAACGCTTCGTAGTGGACACTTGAAGTTTACCATCACTTTAACCCCTTAATGACCACAACACTTTTCCATTTTCTGTCCGTTTGGGACCAAGGCTATTTTTACATTTTTGCGGTGTTTGTGTTTAGCTGTAATTTTCCTCTTACTCATTTACTGTACCCACACATATTATATACCGTTTTTCTCGCCATTAAATGGACTTTCTAAAGATACCATTATTTTCATCATATCTTATAATTTACTATAAAAAAATTATAAAATATGAGGAAAAATTGAAAAAAAACCCCACTTTTTCTAACTTTGACCCCCAAAATCTGTTTCATATCTACAACCACCAAAAAACACCTATGCTAAATAGTTTCTAAATTTTGTCCTGAGTTTAGAAATACCCAATGTTTACATGTTCTTTGCTTTTTTTGCAAGTTATAGGGGCCATAAATACAAGTAGCACTTTGCTATTTCCAAACCATTTTATTTTTTCAAAATTAGCGCTAGTTACATTAGAACACTGATATCTTTTAGGGATCTCTGAATATCCATTGACATGTATATATTTCTTCTGTTATGTGTGATCAGTCCACGGGTCATCATTACTTCTGGGATATAACTCCTCCCCAACAGGAAATGCAAGAGGATTCACCCAGCAGAGCTGCATATAGCTCCTCCCCTCTACGTCACTCCCAGTCATTCTCTTGCACCCAACGACTAGATAGGATGTGTGAGAGGACTATGGTGATTATACTTAGTTTTTATAACTTCAATCAAAAGTTTGTTATTTTACAATAGCACCGGAGCGTGTTATTGCCTCTCTGGCAGAGTTTGAAGAAGAATCTACCAGAGTTTTTTACTATGATTTTAACCGGAGTAGTTAAGATCATATTGCTGTTTCTCGGCCATCTGAGGGAGGTAAAAGCTTCAGATCAGGGGACAGCGGGCAGATGAATCTGCATTGAGGTATGTAGCAGTTTTTATTTTCTGAATGGAATTGATGAGAAAATCCTGCCATACCGTTATAATGACATGTATGTATACTCTACACTTCAGTATTCTGGGGATGGTATTTCACTGGAATTACTCTGTTAAAAGTACATTAAACCTTTGAATAGGTATTTATTATGTTAAACGTTTTTGCTGGAATGTAGAATCGTTTGCATTTTCTGAGGTACTGAGTGAATAAATGTTTGGGCATTATTTTTCCACTTGGCAGTTGCTTGTTTTAAATTGTGACAGTTTCGTTTCTCTCTCACTGCTGTGTGTGAGGGGGAGGGGCCGTTTTTGGCGCTCTTTGCTACGCATCAAAAATTTCCAGTCAGTTACTCTTGTATTTCCTGCATGATCCGGTTCATCTCTAACAGAACTCAGGGGTCTTCAAACTTCTTTGGAGGGAGGTAGATTCTCTCAGCAGAGCTGTGAGACTTATATATTGACTGTGATTAAAAAACGTTGCTCTGTAATTTTTATGTTTCAAATTTAATTATTGTTACTTTACTAAGGGGAACAAACCTTTGCTAAAAGTTGTGTTGTTTTTAAGGATTGATGCTATAACTGTTTTTTCAGTTCATTATTTCAACTGTCATTTAATCGTTTAGTGCTTCTTTGAGGCACAGTACGTTTTGTTAAATAAGATTGTAACCAAGTTGCAAGTTTATTGCTAGTGTGTTAAACATGTCTGATTCAGAGGAAGATACCTGTGTCATTTGTTCCAATGCCAAGGTGGAGCCCAATAGAAATTTATGTACTAACTGTATTGATGCTACTTTAAATAAAAGCCAATCTGTACAAATTGAACAAATTTCACCAAACAGCGAGGGGAGAGTTATGCCGACTAACTCGCCTCACGTGTCAGTACCTGCATCTCCCGCCCGGGAGGTGCGTGATATTGTGGCGCCTATTACATCTGGGCGGCCATTACAGATAACATTACAAGATATGGCTACTGTTATGACTGAAGTTTTGGCTAAATTACCAGAACTAAGAGGCAAGCGTGATCACTCTGGGGTGAGAACAGAGTGCGCTGATAATACTAGGGCCATGTCTGATACTGCGTCACAGCTTGCAGAGCATGAGGACGGAGAGCTTCATTCTGTGGGTGACGGTTCTGATCCAAACAGATTGGATTCAGATATTTCAAATTTTAAATTTAAATTGGAGAACCTCCGTGTATTACTAGGGGAGGTTTTAGCGGCTCTTAATGATTGTAACACTGTTGCAATACCAGAGAAATTGTGTAGGTTGGATAAATACTTTGCGGTACCGGCGAGTACTGACGTTTTTCCTATACCTAAAAGACTAACTGAAATTGTTACTAAGGAGTGGGATAGACCCGGTGTGCCGTTCTCACCCCCTCCAATATTTAGAAAGATGTTTCCAATAGACGCCACCACACGGGACTTATGGCAAACGGTCCCTAAGGTGGAGGGAGCAGTTTCTACTTTAGCTAAGCGTACCACTATCCCGGTGGAGGATAGCTGTGCTTTTTCAGATCCAATGGATAAAAAATTAGAGGTTTACCTTAAGAAAATGTTTGTTCAACAAGGTTTTATATTGCAACCCCTTGCATGCATCGCGCCGATTACGGCTGCGGCAGCATTTTGGATTGAGTCTCTGGAAGAGAACCTTAGTTCAGCTACGCTGGACGACATTACGGACAGGCTTAGAGTCCTTAAACTAGCTAATTCATTCATTTCGGAGGCCGTAGTACATTTAACCAAACTTACGGCTAAGAACTCAGGATTCGCCATTCAGGCACGTAGGGCGCTGTGGCTAAAATCCTGGTCAGCTGATGTAACTTCTAAGTCCAAATTACTTAATATACCTTTCAAGGGGCAAACTTTATTTGGGCCCGGTTTGAAAGAAATTATCGCTGACATTACAGGAGGTAAGGGCCACGCCCTGCCTCAAGACAAAGCCAAAGCTAAGGCTAGACAGTCTAATTTTCGTCCCTTTCGGAATTTCAAAGCAGGAGCAGCACCAACTTCCACTGCACCAAAACAGGAAGGAGCTGTTGCTCGTTACAGACAAGGCTGGAAACCTAACCAGTCCTGGAACAAGGGCAAGCAGGCCAGGAAACCTGCTGCTGCCCCAAAGACAGCATGAACCGAGGGCCCCCGATCCGGGACCGGATCTAGTGGGGGGCAGACTCTCTCTCTTCGCCCAGGCTTGGGCAAGAGATGTTCAGGATCCCTGGGCGCTAGAGATCATATCTCAGGGATACCTTCTAGACTTCAAATTCTCTCCCCCAAGAGGGAGATTTCATCTGTCAAGGTTGTCAACAAACCAGATAAAGAAAGAAGCGTTTCTACGCTGTGTACAAGATCTGTTATTAATGGGAGTGATCCATCCGGTTCCGCGGTCGGAACAAGGACAAGGGTTTTACTCAAACCTGTTTGTGGTTCCCAAAAAAGAGGGAACTTTCAGGCCAATCTTGGATTTAAAGATCCTAAACAAATTCCTAAGAGTTCCATCGTTCAAAATGGAAACTATTCGGACAATCTTACCCATGATCCAAAAGGGTCAGTACATGACCACAGTGGACTTAAAGGATGCTTACCTTCACATACCGATTCACAAAGATCATTACCGGTATCTAAGGTTTGCCTTCTTAGACAGGCATTACCAGTTTGTAGCTCTTCCATTCGGATTGGCTACGGCTCCAAGAATCTTCACAAAGGTTCTGGGTGCCCTTCTGGCGGTACTAAGACCGCGAGGAATTTCGGTAGCTCCGTACCTAGACGACATTCTGATACAAGCTTCAAGCTTTCAAACTGCCAAGTCTCATACAGAGTTAGTTCTGGCATTTCTAAGGTCGCATGGATGGAAAGTGAACGAAAAGAAAAGTTCTCTCTTTCCTCTCACAAGAGTTCCATTCTTGGGGACTCTTATAGATTCTGTAGAAATGAAGATTTATCTGACAGAAGACAGATTAACAAAGCTTCTAAATGCATGCCGTGTCCTTCATTCCATTCAACTCCCGTCAGTAGCTCAATGCATGGAGGTGATCGGCTTAATGGTAGCTGCAATGGACATAGTACCCTTTGCACGTCTACATCTCAGACCGCTGCAATTGTGCATGCTGAGTCAGTGGAATGGGGATTACTCAGACTTGTCCCCTACTCTGAATCTGGATCAAGAGACCAGAAACTCTCTTCTATGGTGGCTTTCTCGGCCACATCTGTCCAGGGGGATGCCATTCAGCAGGCCGGACTGGACAATTGTAACAACAGACGCCAGCCTACTAGGTTGGGGCGCTGTCTGGAATTCTCTGAAGGCTCAGGGACAATGGAATCAGGAGGAAAGTCTCCTGCCAATAAACATTCTGGAATTGAGAGCAGTTCTCAATGCCCTTCTGGCTTGGCCCCAGTTAAAAACTCGGGGGTTCATCAGGTTTCAGTCGGACAACATCACGACTGTAGCTTACATCAACCATCAAGGAGGGACAAGAAGCTCCCTAGCAATGATGGAAGTATCAAACATAATTCGCTGGGCAGAGTCTCACTCTTGCCACCTGTCAGCAATCCACATCCCGGGAGTGGAGAACTGGGAGGCGGATTTCTTGAGTCGCCAGACTTTTCATCCGGGGGAGTGGGAACTTCATCCGGAGGTCTTTGCCCAAATACTTCGACGTTGGGGCAAACCAGAGATAGATCTCATGGCGTCTCGCCAGAACGCCAAACTTCCTCGCTACGGGTCCAGATCCAGGGATCCGGGAGCGTTTCTGATAGATGCTTTGACAGCACCTTGGAACTTCGGGATGGCTTATGTGTTTCCACCCTTCCCGCTGCTTCCTCGATTGATTGCCAAAATCAAACAGGAGAGAGCATCAGTGATTCTAATAGCGCCTGCATGGCCACGCAGGACTTGGTATGCAGATCTAGTGGACATGTCATCCTGTCCGCCTTGGTCTCTACCTCTAAGACAGGACCTTCTGATACAGGGTCCATTCAAACATCAAAATCTAACTTCTCTGAAGCTGACTGCTTGGAAATTGAACGCTTGATTTTATCAAAACGTGGTTTTTCTGAGTCGGTTATTGATACCCTGATACAGGCTAGGAAGCCTGTTACCAGAAGGATTTACCACAAGATATGGCGTAAATACCTATACTGGTGCGAATCCAAAGGTTACTCCTGGAGTAAGGTTAGGATTCCTAGGATATTGTCCTTTCTACAAGAAGGTTTAGAAAAGGGTTTATCGGCTAGCTCATTAAAGGGACAGATCTCAGCTCTGTCCATCTTGTTACACAGGCGTCTGTCAGAAAATCCAGACGTCCAGGCCTTTTGTCAGGCTTTAGCTAGGATCAAGCCTGTGTTTAAAACTGTTGCTCCGCCATGGAGTTTAAACCTTGTTCTTAACGTTCTACAAGGAGTTCCGTTTGAACCCCTTCATTCCATTGATATAAAGTTGTTATCTTGGAAAGTGTTATTTTTAATGGCTATTTCTTCGGCTCGGAGAGTCTCTGAGTTATCAGCTTTACATTGTGATTCTCCTTATTTGATTTTTCATTCAGATAAGGTAGTTCTGCGTACAAAACCTGGGTTCTTACCTAAGGTAGTCACTAACAGGAACATCAATCAAGAGATCGTGGTGCCTTCCCTGTGCCCGAATCCTTCTTCAAAGAAGGAACGTCTTCTACACAATCTGGATGTAGTTCGTGCCCTCAAGTTCTACTTGCAGGCAAATAAGGATTTTCGACAAACGTCTTCCCTGTTTGTCGTGTACTCTGGTCAGAGGAGAGGTCATAAGGCTTCGGCTACCTCTCTCTCCTTCTGGCTTCGTAGCATAATTCGTTTAGCCTATGAGACTGCTGGACAGCAGCCTCCTGAAAGAATTACAGCTCATTCTACTAGAGCTGTGGCTTCCACTTGGGCCTTTAAGAATGAGGCCTCTGTTGAACAGATTTGCAAGGCTGCAACTTGGTCTTCGCTTCATACTTTTTCCAAATTTTACAAATTTGACACTTTTGCTTCTTCGGAGGCTATTTTTGGGAGAAAGGTTCTTCAGGCAGTGGTTCCTTCTGTATAATGAGCCTGCCTATCCCTCCCGTCATCCGTGTACTTTTGCTTTGGTATTGGTATCCCAGAAGTAATGATGACCCGTGGACTGATCACACATAACAGAAGAAAACATAATTTATGCTTACCTGATAAATTCCTTTCTTCTGTTGTGTGATCAGTCCACGGCCCGCCCTGTTTTTTTTAAGGCAGGTAAATATCTTTTAAATTATACTCCAGTCACCACTTCACCCTTGGTTTCTCCTTTCTCGTTGATTCTTGGTCGAATGACTGGGAGTGACGTAGAGGGGAGGAGCTATATGCAGCTCTGCTGGGTGAATCCTCTTGCATTTCCTGTTGGGGAGGAGTTATATCCCAGAAGTAATGATGACCCGTGGACTGATCACACAACAGAAGAAAGGAATTTATCAGGTAAGCATAAATTATGTTTTTTTTTAGTAGACAACCCAAAGTATTGATCTAGGCCCATTTTGGTATATTTCATGCCACCATTTCACCGCCAAATGCGATCAAATAAAAAAAAATCGTTCACTTTTTCACAATTTTTTTCACAAACTTTAGGTTTCTCACTGAAATTATTTACAAACAACTTGTGCAATTATGGCACAAATGGTTGTAAATTCTTCTCTGGGATCCCCTTTGTTCAGAAATAGCAGACATATATGGCTTTGGCGTTGCTTTTTGGTAATTAGAATGCCACTAAATGCCACTGCGCACCACACGTGTATTATGCCCAGCAGTGAAGGGGTTAATTAGGGAGCATGTAGGGAGCTTTTTGGGGTAATTTTAGCTTTAGTGTAGTGTAGTAGACAACCCCAAGTATTGATCTAGGCCCATTTTGGTATATTTCATGCCACCATTTCACCACCAAATGCGATCAAATTAAAACAAACACTGAAATTATTTACAAACAGCTTGTGCAATTATGTCACAAATTGTTGTAAATGCTTCTCTGGGATCCCCTTTGTTCAGAAATAGCAGACATATATGGCTTTGGTGTTGCTTTTTGGTATTTAGAAGGTCGCTAAATGCAGCTGCGCATCACACGTGTATTATGGCTAGCAGTGAAGGGGTTAATTAGGTAGCTTGTAGGGAGCTTGCAGGGTTAATATTAGATTTAGTGTAGAGCTCAGCCTCCCACCTGAAACATCAGACCCCCTGATCCCTCCCAAATAGCTCTCTTCCCACCCCCACCCCACAATTGTCCCCGCCATCTTAAGTACTGGCAGAAAGTCTGCCAGTACTAAAATAAAAGCTATATTTGTTTTTTATTTTTTTTATAAAAGGATATTTACATATGCTGCTGTGTACGATCCCCCCATAGCCCCCAACCTCACTGATCCCCCCCAAACAGCTCTATAACCCTCCCACTCTAACTTAATGGGCACCATCTTGGATACTGGCAGCTGTCTGCCAGTACCCAGTTTAGAAGAAAAAATGTTTTTTTTTTAACATTTGTTAAACTTTTCTGTAGTGTAGCTTCCCCCCACAAAAAACCAACCCCCCACCCCTCCACAATCTCTTTTTGTGCTTTTGCACAAACAAGATTAGGCCACTTTTATTAAAACATTTTCCGTAGTGTAGCGGTTCCCACCCGCTCCCGCCCCGTGCACGCGCCCGCCACCCTCCGTGCATGCGCACGCGTCCGTGCGCGCCCCCGACGGTCCCGCCCCCGATCCCGCCACCCTTGACATCACGTGGCACACCCAAGTCGGCTCCCACCCACCAACGATACCGGCCATCGATGTCCGGTGCAGAGAGGGACACAGAGTGGCTCTCTCTGCATCGGATGGCCATGTAAGGTTATTGCAGGATGCCTCCATATTGAGGCATCACTGCAATAACCGGAAAGCAGCTGGAAGCGAGCAGGACCGCTTCCAGCTGCTTTCCACACAGAGGACGTGCAGGGTACGTCCTCAGGCGTTAACTGCCTTTTTATTGAGGACGTACCCTGCACGTCCTCGGTCATTAAGGGGTTAAATATGCACTGTTTATTATATCCCCAAAAATTCCCTTTATAGGAGTTAAACACATAACAGTTGATAACAACCATATTGAGTGATAGTTTTCAACATGTTAAAGGCTGTACATGGGCCCTTTTGGATGTCTATTTAATTACAATCAGTGATATTTATTGTTTATTAGCCCTATTTTGTATATGTGTCAGTTCAGTCTAACTGATCACAATCGGAATTCTTAATACTTGAGAACACATTTGTGGGGCCATTTTTTACTTAAAGGGACAGTCTAGTTAAATATAAACATTCATGATTCAGATAGGGCATGTAATCTTAAATAACTTTCCAATTTACTTTTATCATCAATTTTGCTTTGTTCTCTTGATATTCTTAGTTAAAAGCTAAACCTAGGTAGGCTCATATGTTAATTTCTTAGACCTTGAAGGCCGCCTCTAATCTGAATGCATTTTGACAGCTTTTCACCACTACAGGTCGTTAGTTCATGTGTGTCATAAAGATAACACTGAGCTCATGAACGTGATGTTACCTAGGAGTCAGCACTGATTGGCTAAAATGCAAGTCTGTCAAAAGAACTGAAATAAGGGGGGCAGTTTGCAGAGGCTTAGATAAAAGGTAATCACAGAGGTAAAACGTGTATTATTATAACTGTGATCGTAATGCAAAACTGGGGAATGGTAATAAAGGGATTATCTATCTTTTTAAACAATACAAATTCTGGAGTAGATTGTCCCTTTAAGATACTCAGGTTAACATTTTTAACCATATACTTGTAATATACCAGATTGTGTTATTCTTTCCGCAAGGTCACACAAAAGATAACACATCTTGCTTTATGAATTGGGCTCCACTTCTAATCTAGCTCTTTATTGTACATTTAATTTAAGTTTAACCCCTTGAGTGCTAACGACAGCTCTGAGTCGTCGCAAATTTTCTCAGTCAGTTGCTAACGACGGCTTGAGGGCAATCTGGGGGCTCCCACCTACTCCCACCCTGGCGATCTGGCTTGAATAGTGAGAGGCATCAACGGGGCTTCACGTTTCGCACAGTGATGTCACGCGCAATGATGTCACTGTGCAACTTTATTTAAAACGCACAATGGACAAATATAGGGAGATGGGGGCATGCTGCTTAGAAGCCTGTATCTCAGGGATCTAAGCAGCTACAGACCCCCAAGACCCACCGTTGTAAAAAACTAAATATATTTAAAACAAGTAAAAAAAAAAAAAAGCTCAAAACTAGCTTAGCACCCAGGTGGGATATGGCTTAGCAGCCAAAGAGTTAATGTACTTGTAGTGGGTAACATAGCAAACATATACCCCATCAAAACATGTTTTATGATGATATATGCATAATGACATATCATGTATCTGTGATCTGTATGTATAATGATTATCTTTTGTAAGAGAATCAAGGGTAGAAAAAACTTTGAAGAGAAATTTGATATCATGATTTTGTGCATATAATGGCATTTATTGTTTTTCATACACAGTCATATATACATGTATTTATCGATGGGCTGCGGACATGATACGCAACTTCGTATCATGTCTGCTCGCACATTGTTAATTATGCCCCATTATATATATTAAAATTTCAAGCCCTAAGCTACTAGCCAGCCTAAAATATTACTTGCCCTTTTGATCCCACCCACTACCCATCCATACCACACCCATTAAACCACCCTCTCTTTGCATATGTTTAGCTAATGTGAAACACTTTATTGTGAAATTATTTTTTTAATACTGTTTATGTTTTATACCATGAATTAAATAATGCTACATACAGTAATACATTAACAAAAATAAGTGCATATAGCAGTTAGCAACATCAACTAGGGTTCTGAGGAAGACAACAGCTGGACAGAACATTTTTGTTTAACAGAGAGAAAGCAGAGAGTGTTGACATTAATATGAGGTCAAAGCAGACCTGGAAAAATTGTTTTGTAATTATCATCTCTCATCTATCTTTCTCCTCTGCCTCCTCTCCAATCTCCCTTTTAACCCCATTCTTAGTCTTACAGTGATCACATATCAAAAATGTTAAATATTAAATTGTTAAGTATGTGTATTACAAGAACGACAGACAATTTTTTAGAAAATTTATTTGGTAAAAATTATAGTGGAATTCTATAATTATATTTCTTGCCTTAAAGTAAAGTATAGGATATATTTACTATGCACTGATTTACCTGATTCCTTATTTTTTGTTATTGTTTCCTTATTATTAATAAATTGCATTAAGCACCTATAATATACAATTGGCATTATCTTGCCCTTATTATACCTTGTCACATAACAAGTAATGTTATAGAATTTGTTTCCCCTAAAATTTTTAGCGTCATATTTGTTTAACCCCTTCACTAATGGGAATTTCAGAGAAGAACTTGTCCAAAATACCAGATCATTTTTAGCAATTTCAGAGAAGAACTTGTCCAAAATACCAGATCATTTTTAGCATTTTTGCTATCTCTTTATTTAAACAGGAATAGAGCATTGTTTTTTATTTACTTGTCAAAACTATATATATATTTTAAATAGACAAACCAAGGTATTGATCTAGGCCCATTTTGGTATATTTCATGCCACCATTTAACCGCCAAAAGTGATTATATCAAAAACATTTTTAACTTTTTCACAAACTTTGGGTTCCTTACTGAAATAATATACATACTGCTTGTGCAATCATGACACAAATTATTGTAAAAGCTTCTCTGGGTTCTTTGTTCATAAATAGCAGACATACATGGATTTGCCATTGCTTTTTTTGCAATTAGAATCCTGTTAATTGCAGCGGTGCACCATACTTCTAATATTCCCAGCAGTGAAGGGGTTAATCAGGTAGCTTGTAAAGTTAGTTTTAGCTGCAGTGTAGAGATTACCCTCCCACCTGACACCTCCAACCACCTGATCCCTCGCTCAGTTCTCATCCCTCGCTCACACCCCCACTGGTCACTACCATCTTATGTACTTGTAGTATGCAATTTAGTTTTTTATTTTTATTATTATTTTTTGTTTTTATTGCAGTGTAGTGATTCCTCCTCAACCCTCCCACCTCCATGATCCCCCCAAATAGCTCTCTAACCCTCCCACCAACTGTGGTTATCTTTAGTACTGGAAGCTGTCTGCCAGTACCTATACATACATTAAAAAAAATAAAAAAAAATACATTTTTAAATGTTTTATTTTTCTGTAGTGTAGTGGTCCCCCCTCCCGCGATCGTTAGCCAAGGCACCCACCTCCTTACCCCACATTATTTTCTGTAGTGTTACTCCCCATTCCTCCCTCCCTCTTCATTTTATTTACTGCAGTGTAGGGCCACCCCACTCCCTTTCCTGCTGGGCCACCCACCCGCCTCCTGGTTTCCCTCCTACACCTCCTGCCAACACCAGCATTTACGGACGGTGACACACACAGTGTCACCGTCTGTAATGACCAGGCATCTGCCTTCATATGGAACCAGAGCACTTATCATGCTCGGGTGCCATATGCGGGCAGATGCCTGGAGCTCAGGAACTCCTGCTCTCAGCTGTAACTTAATAGTCGAGACTGCTGGAGCTTCCTAGAACTAGAACGTATAATATACGTCATGCGGTACAATAAGCAAAATACTGCATGACTTATATAGTCTTCTTAGGTTAAGGGGTTAAAGGGACATAAAACCCCAAAATCTTCTTTCATGATTCCGATAGAGCATACAATTCTAAACAACTTTCTAATTTACTTCTATTATCAAATTTTCTTAGTTTTCTTGGTATCTTTTGTTGAAAAGCAAGGACATAAACCTAGGAGTGTGCACAAGCTCCCTGCTAATACCAACTACGGGCGAGATTACATAAGTGGCGTCGCCCGCAAAACCCGGCGTCACAAGGTTTTAGTCGGTTATTGCTATCACATATACGGCGCATATATTTCACCTGTCGCCTGCTAATTTTACTCCCATAAACTAACATAGAACCGCATCGCAAATCGGTATTATATATTCAGCGCAAGGACTTATGCGGCTAAAACAGAGAAATTTTACTCCTTTTTCACCTCGCCACACATAGGCAGACGCAGCAAGCCTTGCGCTGAATATGTGAGCACCGTAACTCCCTGGAAGTTCTAACTAACACCTAATGCATGTTCAATATCTACCTGTAAACCGTCATTCCCCCACCGCAATAACTAAATAAAATCTATTAACCCCCTAATCCGCCAACCCCCACATCACAAAATATCTAATTAACCTATTAACCCCTGAACCGCCAACTCCCCACAACGCAATATACCTAATAAAGTTATTAACCCCTAATCCGCCATCCCTCACAATGCAAACTACTTAATAAATGTATTATCCCCTAATCCGCCATCCCCCACAACGCAATAAACCTAATTACAAAAAAAAACTAAGATTAAATTAAAATAAATAAATCTAAAATTACAAAAAATAAAAAAGTCTAAAATTACAGAAAAAAATAAACCAAAGTATCAAAAATAAAGAAATTAAACCTAATCTAATACCCCTATGAAAATAAAAAAGCCTTCCCAAAATAAAAACACCCCCTAATCTAAACTAAGATACCATTAGCCCTTAAAAGGGCCTTTTGTAGGGCATTGCCATAAGATAAACAGCTCTGGCAGCTACAGTATATTCGCATGTCTTCTGTGATTGCCAGCTATATGCGTTTGTCGCCTGTTTCTGGCAGCTATATGCGCATGTCTCCTGGGATTCACAGCTATATGCGTATGTTGCCTGTGATTCGCAGCTATATGCGTATGTCGCCTGTGATTGGCAGCTATATTCGCATGTCTCTTGTGATTGCCAGCTATATGCGTATGTCGCCTGTGATTGGCAGCTATATTCGCATGTCTCTTGTGATTGCCAGCTATATGCGTTTGTCGCCTGTGACTGGCAGCTATATGTGGATGTTTTCTGTGATTCACAGCTATATGCGTATGTTTCCTGTGATTGGCAGCTATATGCGTATGTTGCCTGTGATTGGCAGCTATATGCGCATGTCGCCTGTGATTCGCAGCTATATGCGTATGTCGCCTTTGATTGCCAGCTATGTTCGCATGTCTCTTGTGATTGCCAGCTATATGCGTATGTCGCCTGTGACTGGCAGCTATATTCGCATGTCTTCTGTGATTGCCAGCTATATGCGTTTGTCGCCTGTGACTGGCAGCTACAGTATATGCGCATGTTTTCTGTGATTCACAGCTATATGCGTATGCTGCCTGGGATTGGCAGCTATATGCGCATGTCGTCTGTGATTGGCATACGCATATAGCTGCCAGTCACAGGCGACATACGCATATATGTCCAAAACAGAGTAGCTCTCAAAGGAAAAGTCTCCTCGACTTTGGTAAGTAGCCCACACTGAGACACCGCTGTCTTTACGCCAATCCACTTACGGAATACGCTCTCAAGTCAAACAAACTCAGTAGAGTGACGTCACCAGTGCTCGCCTAAGTAGAGGAAAGCTCCATTAACGCTCCATAACCAAAAAGGCAGCACCCGGAATCTCAGAGAACACAATGCGATGTATAGTAAAGGCAAACTCAAATTATTAGGCACAAAAGGAAAAAAATGCACATCGTACAAATCACCAAACAAAAAAAAGAGCAGTCAAATATGTTTCGTGAGTTACATATTACACTTTGTCAATGACCTATAGAGAGCCAAGGCTAACACCTCCTATATATATGACACAAAACTCCTCCCCATTAAACAGAACACCAATCATATGCCACAAGCCAGGGACATAGGAACACCTGTATTATATTAAAAACATAAAATTATCATTAACTATTAAGAAAAGAAAAGTGCAAAGAATAATAAAAAGTACAGAAATACAAAAAATAATACTTATATATACAGTATATTCCATTTGGACACTAGGGGCTCCATGTACTAAGCCGTCAATTAATCCGACATTGTAGACACGGATAAACTCGCCGTTACTCGCCGCGAGCGAAATGGTGTCCGCTGTCACTATGTACTAATAATCCCCCAATAAATAGACACGTCTAGCCCGCCGCGAGCAGTGGCGGGTTATTGATAAATTTGACGCCTCGCTTGCCGCGACTAAGCTAATGTACTTAACTGTCAGTCTAATTGTCTGGTCAATTATTAACATGTGACATGCAAGGTGTCAGCAACGTCATAGTATAAAGATTGACAAATATACGATACAAATTTAAAATATACAAATTACTCTTTCTCCAACATTGGTGTGTCCGGTCCACGGCTTCATCCTTACTTGTGGGATATTCTCTTCCCCTACAGGAAATGGCAAAGAGAGCACCCAGCAAGAGCTGTCCATATAGCTCCCCCTCTGGCTCCGCCCCCCAGTCATTCTCTTTGCCGCTCTGAACAAGTAGCATCTCCACGGGGATTGTAAAGAGTATGTGGTGTTAGTTGTAGTTTTTTATTCTTCTATCAAGAGTTTGTTATTTTAAAATAGTGCCGGTTTGTACTATTTACCTTAAAACAGAAAATGATGAAGAGTTCTGTTTAAAGAAGAGTATGATTTTAGCAGCAGTAACTAAAATCAATTGCTGTTCCCACGCAGGACTGTTGAGCCCAGAGAACTTCAGTTGGGGGGAACAGTTTGCAGACTTTTTCTGCTCAAGGTATGATCAGTCATATTTCTAACAAGACATGCTAATGGTAGAAGACTGTCATTTTTCCCTGAAGGGGTAAGTTAGCCATTTTCTTAGACTCATAACAGATTAAGGCTTACAAATGGGCTATACACTGGTTGACACTATTGTGGGCTAAATCGATTGTTTTATTTCATATTTTAATGGCATTTAGAGTGTTTTGTGCACTTAAAAGCACTTTGGGAACGTTTTTTATCGCCTGGCATTGAGTTAGACGGCTATTTCAGTACAGGAAAGCCCCTTCACTCTGGTATGCAGAGGAAGGAGGCCCCGTTTTCGCGCCTTAATTGCGCAGTTTATTTTCATGGCAGTGCATGCAGCTTCATGTGAGGGGTCCTGTGGCATCCTAAAACGGACTCTGGAAGGTTTATTTCATTGCTGAATAACTCTCAGGGAAGGTAAAAAGCCGCAGCAAGGCTGTGGCTGTGATTGTAGTGTACTAAAATTGTCTAATTGAACAAATAGCTCCGGTTTGCTCATTTTAAGGGTTAAAGTCTTGAAACTTGGTGTGCAATGCTTTCAGGGCATTAGGACTCTGGGGTTAAAATTTTGTAAAAATCGGACATTGCCTTCATTGTTTTTCAATATAACAGAAATAAAGTGTGTCTGTTTATTATTTAAAGGGACAGTAACACTTTTCTTTAAAAACGCTTTTATTGCATTATTAGCCTGCCAGATTCTGTCTAACATGTCTATACCTTCAGATGGCTTATGTTCTGTGTGTATGAAAGCCAAGGTGGTTCCCCCAATTAATGTTTGTGCAAACAAAGTATGGACAATACTGCTACATTGAATAAGATTGCCCAAGATGATTCTTCTAATGAAGGTAGTGGGGATAGTTCCTCACCCTCTCCTTCTGTGTCAACACCAGTTTTGCCCGCGCAGGCGACACCTAGTACATCTAGCGCGCCAATGCTTGTTACTATGCAACAGTTAACAGCAGTAATGGATAATTCAATAGCAAATCTGTTATCCAAACTGCCATCCTACCCTAGAAAGCGCGACAGCTCAGTTTTAAAAACAGAAGATGAGCAGGTTGGCGCCGAGGACAATTTATCAGTTATACCCTCACATCAATCTGAATTGGCTGAGGGAGGGCCTGTCTGAGGGGGAAATTTCTGATTCAGGAAAAGTTTCTCAGCAGGCAGACACTGATGTCGTAAAATTTAAATTTAAGTTAGAACATCTCCGCGCCCTGCTTAAGGAGGTCCTAACTACTCTTGATGACTGTGATTCTTTGGTAATTCCAGAGAAATTGTGCAAGATGGACAAATTCTTAGAGGTCCCGGTGCACGCTGATGCCTTTCCGATACCCAAGCGTGTGGCGGATATAGTGAATAAGGAGTGGGAAAAGCCAGGTATACCTTTTGTTCCACCTCCTATATTCAAGAAAATGTTCCCCATTGTTGACCCCAGAAGGGACGCATGGCAAACGGTTCCTAAGGTTGAGGGGGCAGTGTCAACGTTAGCTAAGCGCACAACTATTCCTATTGAGGACAGTTGCGCTTTTAAAGATCCTATGGATAAAAAATTGGAAGGATTGCTAAAAAAGATATTTGTTCAGCAAGGCTTCCTGCTTCAACCAATCTCGTGCATTATTCCTGTCACCTCGGCAGCGTATTTTTGGTTCAAGGAACTAGAAAATTCGCTCCAAAAAGAGACTCCATATGATGAAGTCATGGACAGAATTCACGCACTAAAGTTGGCTAATTCCTTTATTTTGGATGCCGCTTTCCAATGGGCTAAGTTAGCGGCGAAAAATTCAGGGTTTGCAATAGTGGCGCGCAGAGCGCTTTGGCTAAAATCCTGGTTGGCGGATGTGTCGTCCAAGAATAAATTGCTTAATATTTCTTTCAAGAATAAGACCCTTTTCGGGCCGGAATTGAAAGAGATTATTTGAGACATTACGGGTGGGAAGGGACATGCCCTCCCACAGGATAGGCCTTTCAAGGCTAAGAATAAATCTAATTTTCGTTCCTTCCGCAATTTCAGGAACAGACCGAATCCTAACTCTGCGGCCTCCAGACAAGAAGGCAACTCTTCCCAGCCTAAGCCAGCATGGAAACCATTGCAAGGCTGGAACAAGGGTAAACAGGCCAAGAAGCCTGCTGCTGCTACCAAGACAGCATGAAGAGGTAGCCCCCGATCCGGGACCGGATCTAGTAGGGGGCAGACTTTCTCTCTTCGCTCAGGCTTGGGCAAGAGACGTTCAGGACCCCTGGGCACTAGAAATAGTATCTCAGGGGTATCTTCTAGAGTTCAAGGAACTTCCTCCAAGGGGAAGGTTC
Source organism: Bombina bombina (assembly GCF_027579735.1). Classification (NCBI taxonomy): domain Eukaryota; kingdom Metazoa; phylum Chordata; class Amphibia; order Anura; family Bombinatoridae; genus Bombina; species Bombina bombina. The sequence goes on from NC_069508.1 coordinate 103,378,271, forward strand.
CACATGTCTCGCTTATCTTCAGACGAGACAAAGAGACAGGCATTCTTACATTGCGTAGGAGACCTATTAAAAATGGGAGTGATAAACCCAGTTCCAACAGCGGAACAAGGTCTGGGTTTTTACTCAAACCTGTTTGTAGTTCCCAAAAAAGAGAGAACTTTCAGGCCAATTCTGGATCTAAAAATTCTAAACAAATTCCTCAGAGTTCCATCATTCAAAATGGAAACCATTCGGGCAATTTTACCAACAATCCAGGAGGGTCAATATATGACTACCGTGGACTTAAAGGATGCTTACCTGCATATTCCTATCCACAAAGATCATCATCAGTTCCTGAGGTTCGCCTTCATGGACAAACATTACCAGTTTGTGGCTCTTCCGTTCGGTTTAGCCACTGCTCCCAGAATCTTCACAAAGGTGCTAGGGTCCCTTCTAGCGGTTCTACGACCGAGGGGCATTGCTAGACGACATTCTAATCCAAGCGTCGTCTCTTTCCAAAGCAAAGGCTCATACAGACATTGTTCTAGCCTTTCTCAGATCTCACGGGTGGAAGGTGAACGTAGAAAAGAGTTCCCTGTCTCTGTCAACAAGAGTTCCCTTTTTGGGAACAATAATAGATTCTTTAGAAATGAAGATCTTCCTGACAGAAGTCAGAAAGTCAAAGCTTCTAAACGCTTGTCAAGTTCTTCACTCTATTCTTCAGCCTTCCATAGCTCAGTGCATGGAAGTAATAGGATTGATGGTTGCAGCAATGGACATAGTTCCTTTTGCTCGAATTCATCTAAGACCATTACAACTGTGCATGCTCAATCAGTGGAATGGGGACTATGCAGACTTGTCTCCCCAGATTCAAGTAGACCAGGTAACCAGGGATTCTCTCCGCTGGTGGTTGTCTCACGATCACCTGTCTCAGGGAATGAGTTTCCGCAGACCAGAATGGGTCATTGTCACGACCGACGCCAGTCTCTTAGGCTGGGGTGCGGTCTGGGACTCTCTGAAAGCTCAAGGTCTATGGTCTCGAGAAGAATCTCTTCTCCTGATAAACATTTTAGAACTGAGAGCGATATTCAATGCGCTCCTGGCGTGGCCTCACCTAGCAAAGGCCAAATTCATAAGGTTCCAGTCGGACAACATGACGACTGTAGCGTACATCAATCATCAGGGGGGAACAAAGAGTTCCTTAGCGATGAAAGAGGTATCCAAGATCATCAAATGGGCGGAGGATCACTCCTGCCACCTATCTGCAATTCACATCCCAGGAGTGGACAACTGGGAGGCGGATTATTTGAGTCGTCAGACTTTCCATCTGGGGGAGTGGGAACTTCACCCGGAGGTCTTTGCCCAGTTAACTCAACTATGGGGCATTCCAGATATGGATCTGATGGCGTCTCGCCAGAACGCAAAGGTTCTTCGATACGGGTCCAGATCCAGGGATCCCAAGGAGACACTGGTGGATGCTTTAGTGGCGCCTTGGTCGTTCAACCTAGCTTATGTATTTCCACCGTTTCCTCTCCTTCCCAGGCTTGTAGCCAGGATCAAACAGGAGCAGGCCTCGGTGATTCTAATAGCCCCTGCGTGGCCACGCAGGACTTGGTATGCAGACCTGGTGAATATGTCATCGGCTCCACCATGGAAGCTACCTTTGAGGCAGGATCTTCTGGTACAAGGTCCGTTCGAACATCCAAATTTAGTCTCTCTCCAACTGACTGCTTGGAAATTGAACGCTTGATTCTATCTAAGCGTGGGTTTTCAGATACAGTCATAGATACTCTGGTTCAGGCCAGAAAACCTGTAACTAGGAAGATTTACCATAAGATATGGCAAAAATATATCCGTTGGTGTGAATCCAAGGGATTCCCTTGGAGTAAAATTAAAATTCCTAGGATTCTTTCCTTTCTCCAAGAAGGTCTGGATAAAGGTTTGTCAGCTAGTTCCTTAAAAGGACAGATATCTGCTCTGTCTGTTTTGTTGCACAAACGTCTGGCAGCAGTGCCAGATGTACAGGCGTTTGTACAGGCGTTAGTTAGAATCAAGCCTGTTTACAGACCCATGACTCCTCCTTGGAGTCTAAATTTAGTTCTTTCAGTTCTTCAGGGGGTTCCGTTTGAACCCATGCATTCCATGGATATTAAGTTACTATCTTGGAAAGTTCTGTTTTTGGTTGCTATTTCTTCTGCTAGAAGAGTTTCTGAATTATCTGCTTTGCAGTGTACTTCTCCCTATCTGGTATTCCATACAGATAAGGTAGTTTTACGTACCAAGCCTGGTTTTCTTCCAAAGGTAGTTTCCAACAGGAATATTAACCAGGAAATTGTTGTTCCTTCTCTGTGTCCGAATCCAGTTTCGAAGAAGGAACGCTTGTTACACAATCTAGATGTGGTCCGTGCTTTAAAGTTCTATTTAGAAGCAACAAAGGATTTCAGACAGACATCATCCTTGTTTGTTGTGTATTCTGGTAAGAGGAGAGGGCAGAAAGCTACTGCTACTTCTCTTTCTTTTTGGCTGAAAAGCATCATCCGATTGGCTTATGAGACTGCCGGACGGCAGCCTCCTGAACGAATTACAGCTCATTCTACTAGAGCTGTGGCTTCCACATGGGCTTTCAAGAACGAGGCTTCTGTTGATCAGATCTGTAAGGCAGCGACTTGGTCTTCTCTGCATACTTTTGCCAAATTTTACAAATTCGATACTTATGCTTCTTCGGAGGCTATTTTTGGGAGAAAGGTTTTGCAAGCCGTGGTGCCTTCCGTTTAGGTAACCTGGTTTGTTCCCTCCCTTCATCCGTGTCCTAAAGCTTTGGTATTGGTTCCCACAAGTAAGGATGAAGCCGTGGACCGGACACACCAATGTTGGAGAAAACAGAATTTATGTTTACCTGATAAATTTCTTTCTCCAACGGTGTGTCCGGTCCACGGCCCGCCCTGGTTTTTAACCAGGTTTGAAAAATGTATTTCTTTATACACTACAGTCACCACGGCACCCTATGGTTTCTCCTTTTTCTCCTAACCGTCGGTCGAATGGCTGGGGGGCGGAGCCAGAGGGGAGCTATATGGACAGCTCTTGCTGGGTGCTCTCTTTGCCATTTCCTGTAGGGGAAGAGAATATCTCACAAGTAAGGATGAAGCCGTGGACCGGACACACCGTTGGAGAAAGAAATTTATCAGGTAAACATAAATTCTGTTTTAATTACAGTCGACAAATTGGGCACAATTTATGTACATGGAAATGAGAGACAAATTAGACGCCAGTTATGTTTACCTAGAAGCCATCCTTCAGGCATATCTCCAGCCTTGAACTTCCGGTATAAGCCAGTCTGCTTTAAGATGTAAGAATCATGACATGAGCCTGGGTAGTTTGAACGGACACTGATTATCTTCATGTTGGGGTGACAGACCATCTGAACATTCAAGGAATGGAAATGCTTTCTATTCCTATAGATCTCCTCATGAGCTTGAAGTGGTCTTACAGCAACATGGGTACAGTCTATGGCACCTAGGACATTGGGCATTCCAGCCATAGTATAGAAATTTGACTTTATAGATTGCCATTCTTCAGGGGTAGATGGCAAACAAACATATCGAGGAAAAATAACCATCATAGCCCCTATGACTTTTGATAAGTGGCGTGAAAAAAGCAGATTGACTCATTCCAATAATGACGCTAGAAACTGCCTGAAAGGAGCCTGTTGCCATAAAATGCAATGCAGCTAATAGTTTCAAAAGTCCCGGAATAGCTTGTGAACGAGCCGTCATCGGCTCCAAATAATCTTCAATCTCTCGATACAGGTGTAATATGGATTCACGATCAAGTCGGAATCTTTGTATGATCTGTCGGTCAAAAAGGCCGTGCAAACCAACCCGTGGAAGGAATATACAGGGGACACGAACTCTCCTTCTTCGAACCAATCGATTAGCGACATTTCCAGTATTCTGTCTTCTAGACCGGATTTGCATCACACGTAGAATAAACAAATACAGAAGTGTCTCCATAGCTGCTGAAATGAACAATGTAAGTACAATGCTGATATTACTGCCTTTTATATATGTCTAGACTGGCGTCTACATTGACTTTCCTATTGTTTTTGTTTTGTACCTTGCCCGCCACCTAAAAGGTGGCGAGGCAAAAATAACGAGGTGGGAGCGGAAATTGTCGCGAGCGGACAAATAGATTTTTTAGTACATTCGTTTTTGGCAAGTTGTTGGTCAAATGTGTCTAATTACAGTGAAAAATGGAGAGGTAGCGAGGTTTGGCGGATAAGTACGCTCGCAATTTAAAAGCTCGCTGACTGCTTAGTACATGGAGCCCTAGGATGCCAAAAGGCTTGAACTCAGAGTGGGATGTAAAATTGTTTGTGTAATCTGTAATCTCTCTTTTTTCTATACATATTGTATTTATATTATAGAGACAGCAGTATGTAACTATCTACTATGTATCATGTAAACTTCTCCAAGTATTATTATTTTGTATTTCTGTACTTTTTATTATTCTTTGCACTTTTCTTTTCTGGATAGGTAATTATAATTGTATGTGTTTAATATAATACAGGTGTTCCTATGCCCCTGGCTTGTGGCATATGATTGGTGTTCTTTTTAATGGGGAGGAGTTTTGTGTCTTATATATAGGAGGTGTTAGCCTTGGCTCTCTATAGGTCATTGACAAAGTGTAATATGTAACTCACGAAACATGTTTGACCGACCTTTTTTCTGTTTAGTGATTTGTACGATGTGCATTTTTTTCCTTTTGTGCCTAATAAATTGAGTTTGCTTTTACTATACATCGCATTGTGTCCTCTGAGATACCAGGTGCTGCCTTTTTGGTTATGCTGGACATAAGAATTTAGTTGGCAATCACAGGAAACATGCGCATATAGCTGGCAATCACAGGCGACATACGCATATAGCTGCCAATCACAGGTGACCTGCGCATATCGCTGCCAATCACAGGAAACATACGTATATAGCTGCCAGTCGCAGGCGACATACGCATATAGCTGGCAATTACAGGAGACATGCACATATAGCTGACAATCACAGGCGACATACGCATATAGCTGCCAATCACAGGCAACATGCGCATATAGCTGCCAATCACAGGCAACATGCGCATATAGCTGCTGGTCACAGGCAACATGCGCATATAGCTGTGAATCACAGGAGACATGCGCATATAGCTGCAAGTCACAGGCGACATATGCATATAGCTGGCAAGCACAGAAAACATAGGCATATAGCTGCGAAATCACAGGAGACATACGCATATCGCTGCCAATCGCAGGCAACATGGGAATATAAATGAATATAGGAAAAAACCTCACGAAACATGTTTGACCAACCTTTTTTCTGTTTGGTGATTTGTATGATGTGCATTTTTTTCCTTTATTGCCTAATAAATTGAGTTTGCTTTTACTATACATCACATTGTGTCCTCTGAGATTCCGGGTGCTGCCTTTTTGGTTATACTGGACATATGCATATAGCTGGCAATCACAGGAGACATGCGCATATAGCTGGCAATCACAGGCGACATACGCTGCCAATCACAGGCAACATGCACATATAGCTGCCAATCACAGGTGACATGGGCATACAAATGAATATAGGAAAAAATGCAATATTGCAAGTCTCCTATAGGGGTTACTTCCTGATCAATGCTAAAAAATATACACAAAATCGAAAAATAAAAAATAATGAATGATAAAAAACAGAATTTATGCTTACCTGATAAATTTCTTTCTCTTGTGATGTATCGAGTCCACGGATTCATCCATACTTGTGGGATATTCTCCTTCCCTACAGGAAGTGGCAAAGAGAGCACCCACAGCAGAGCTGTCTATATAGCTCCTCCCTTAGCTCTGCCCCCCAGTCATTCGACCGAAGGCTAGGAAGAAAAAGGAGAAACTATAGGGTGCAGTGGTGACTGAAGTTTTTTAATTAAAAATATACTACCTGTCTTAAAACAGACAGGGCGGGCCGTGGACTCGATACATCACAAGAGAAAGAAATTAGAAAAAGAAATCAGGCAAGCATAAATTCTGTTTTCTCTTGTAAGATGTATCGAGTCCACGGATTCATCCATACCAATACCAAAGCTTTAGGACACGGATGAAGGGAGGGACAAGACAGGTACCCTAAACGGAAGGCACCACTGCTTGTAAAATCTTTCTCCCAAAAATAGCCTCCGAAGAAGCAAAAGTATCGAATTTGGAAAATTTGGAAAAAGTATGAAGCGAAGACCAAGTCGCCGCCTTACAAATCTGTTCAACAGAAGCCTAATTTTTAAAAGCCCATGTGGAAGCCACTGCTCTAGTAGAATGAGCAGTAATTCTTTCCGGAGGCTGCTGGCCAGCAGTCTCATAAGCCAAATGGATGATGCTTTTCAGCCAAAAGGAAAGAGAGGTAGCCGTAGCCTTTGACCTCTCCGTTTACCAGAATAAACAACAAACAATGAAGATGTTTGACGGAAATCTTTAGTTGCTTGTAAGTAGAACTTTAAAGCACAAACCACATCAAGATTGTGCAACAGACGTTCCTTCTTTGATGAAGGATTAGGACACAGAGAAGGAACAACAATCTCCTGATTGATATTCCTATTAGAAACAACCTTAGGAAGAAACCCAGGTTTGGTACGCAAAACAACCTTATCTGCATGGAAAACTAGGTAAGGTGAGTTACACTGTAAAGCAGATAACTCAGAAACTCTTCGAGCCGAAGAGATAGCTACTAAAAACAAAACTTTCCAAGATAGAAGCTTAATATCTATGGAATGCATAGGTTCAAACGGAACCCCTTGAAGAACATTAAGAACCAAATTTAGGCTCCATGGTGGAGCAACAGGTTTAAATACAGGCTTGATCCTGACCAAGGCCTGACTTAACGCTTGAACGTCTGGGACTTCTGCCAGACGTTTGTGTAAAAGAATAGACAAAGCAGATATTTGTCCTTTTAAGGAACTAGCTGATAATCCCTTCTCCAATCCTTCTTGGAGAAAGGACAAAATTCTAGGAATCCTAATCTTACTCCATGAGTAACCCTTGGATTCACACCAACAAAGATATATGCGCCAAATCTTATGATAGATTTTCCTGGTGACAGGCTTTCTAGCCTGAATCAGGGTATCAATGATCGACTCAGAGAAACCACGCTTTGATAGAATCAGGCGTTCAATCTCCAAGCAGTCAGATGCAGAGAAATTAGATTTGGATGCTTGAATGGACCTTGGATTAGAAGGTCCTGCCTCATTGGCAGAGTCCACGGTGGAACAGATGACATGTCCACCAGGTCTGCATACCAAGTCCTGCGTGGCCACGCAGGCGCTATCAGAATCACCGAAGCTCTCTCCTGCTTGATTCTGGCAACCAGACGTGGGAGGAGAGGAAACGGTGGAAATACATAAGCCAGATTGAAGGACCAGGGCACTGCTAGAGCATCTATCAGTACCGCCTGGGGATCCCGGGACCTGGACCCGTAACAAGGAAGTTTGGCATTCAATCGGGATGCCATCAGATCCAATTCTGGTGTGCCCCATAGCTGAGTCAGCTGGGCAAATACCTTCCGGATGGAGCTCCCACTCCCCCGGATGAAAAGTCTGACGACTTAGGAAATCCGCCTCCCAGTTCTCTACCCCTGGGATATGGATTGCTGAGAGATGGCAAGAGTGATTCTCCACCCATCGGATTATTTTGGTTACCTCCATCATCGCTAGAGAACTCCGTGTTCCTCCTTGATGATTGATATAGGCTACAGTCGTGATGTTGTCCGACTGAAATCTGATGAATTTGACTGCAGCTAGCTGAGGCCATGCCTAAAGTGCATTGAATATCGCTCTCAGTTCTAGAATGTTTATCGGGAGGAGAGATTCCTCCCGAGACCATAAGCCCTGTGCTTTCAGGGATTTCCAGACTGCACCCCAGCCTAGCAGGCTGGCATCTGTCGTTACTATGAGGCACTCTGGCCTGCGGAAACACATTCCCTGAGACAGGTGGTCCTGAGACAACCACCAGAGAAGAGAATCTCTGGTTTCTTGGTCCAGATGCAGTTGAGGAGATAAATCTGCATAATCCCCATTCCACTGTTTGAGCATGCATAGTTGCAGTGGTCTGAGGTGTAGGCGGGCATAAGGAACTATGTCCATTGCCGCTACCATGAGTCCGATTACCTCCATACACTGAGCCACTGTTGGCCGAGGAATGGAATGAAGAGCTCGGCAAGCGATTAAAAGTTTTGATTTTCTGACCTCCGTCAGAAATATTTTCATTTCTACCGAGTCTATCAGAGTCCCTAGGAAGGAAACTCTTGTGAGAAGGACGAGAGAACTCTTTTTTATGTTCACCTTCCACCCGTGAGATCTCAGAAAAGCCAACACGATGTCCGTGTGAGACTTGGCTAGCTGGAAAGTCGACGCCTGAATTAAGATGTCGTCTAGATAAGGCGCCACTGCTATACCCCGCAGTCTTAGAACCGCCAAAAGGGACCCTAGCACCTTTGTGAAAATCCTGGGAGCCGTGGCCAATCCGAAGGGAAGGGCCACAAACTGGTAATGCCTGTCCAGAAAGGCGAATCTGAGGAATTGATGATGATGTCTGTGAATAGGGATGTGTAGATACGCATCCTTTAAATCCACGGTAGTCATATATTGACCCTCCTGGATCAGAGGAAGAATAGTCTGAATAATCTCCATTTTGAAAGATGGTACTCTGAGAAATTTGTTTAGAATTTTGAGATCCAAGATCGGTCTGAAAGTTCCCTCTTTTTTGGGAACCACAAACAGGTTGGAGTAAAAACCTAGCCCTTGTTCCGCTCTTGGAACTGGGCGGATCACTCCCATGGTATGTAGGTCTACTACACAGCATAAGAACGCCTCTCTCTTTGTCTGGTTTGCAGACAATTGAGAAATGTGAAATCTCCCCCTTGGGGGGGAGTCTTTGAAGTCCAGAAGATATCCTTGGGACACAATTTCTAAAGCCCAGGAATCGTGAACATCTCTTGCCCAAGCCTGAGCGAAGAGAGACAGTCTGCCCCCTACTAGATCCGGTCCCGGATCGGGGGCTACCCCTTCATGCTGTCTTAAGTGGCAGCAGCAGGCTTCTTGGCCTGTTTACCTTTATTCCAAGCCTGGTTAGGTCTCCAGACTGACTTGGATTGGACAGAATTCCCCTCTTGCTTTGCTGCAAGGGAAGCTGAAGCGGGACCTTTGAAGTTCAGAAAGGAACGAAAATTATTTTGTTTGGTCCTTATCTTATTTGTTTTATCCTGAGGGAGGGCATGGCCTTTCCCTCCAGTGATGTCTGAAATAATTTCTTTCAGTGTAGGCCCGAATAGGGTCTTTCCTTTGAAAGAGATGTTCAACAACTTAGATTTTGATGACACATCAGCAGACCAGGACTTAAGCCATAACGCCCTGCGTGGTAAAATGGCAAAACCTGAATTCTTTGCCACTAATTTAGCCATTTGGAAAGCAGCATCTGTAATGAAAGAATTAGCCAACTTAAGGGCCTTAATTCTATCCATAATATCCTCTAATGGAGTCTCCACCTGGAGAGCCTCATCTAGAGCTTCAAACCAGAAAGCAGCTGCAGTAGTTACAGGAACAATGCATGCAATAGGTTGGAGAAGAAAACCTTGATAAACAAAAATTTTCTTTAGGAGACCCTCTAATTTTTTATCCATAGGATCTTTGAAAGCACAACTTTGAAAGGTATAGTTGTACGCTTAGCAAGAGTAGAAATAGCTCCCTCCACCTTAGGAACAGTCTGCCACGAGTCCTATATGGTGTCAGATATGGGAAACATTTTCTTAAAAACAGGAGGGGGAGTGAACGGAATACCTGGTCTATCCCACTCCTTAGTAACAATAGTCACAATCCTCTTAGGGACTGGAAAAACATGAGTGTAAACAGGAACCTCTAAGTATCTGTCCATTTTACACAATTTCTCTGGGACCACTATAGTGTCACAATCGTCTAGAGTAGCTAATACCTCCTTGAGCAATAAGCGGAGGTATTCAAGCTTAATTTTAGAGGCCGTCATATCAGAATCTCTCTGACGGAGCATCTTTCCTGAATCAGAAATCTCTCCCTCAGATAACAAATCCCTTACCCCTACTTCAGAACATTGTGAGGGTATATCGGATACGTCTACTAAAGCGTCAGACGACTCAGCATTTGTTCTTAACCCAGAGCTGTCATGCTTTCCTTGTAAACCAGGCAGTTTAGAGAAAACCTCTGTGAGGGTTTTATTCATAACTATGGCCATGTCTTGTAAAGTAAATGAATTTGACGCATTAGAGGTACTTGGCGTCACTTGTGCGGGCGTTACTGGTTGTGACACTTGGGGAGAGCTAGATGCTAAACCCTCATTTCCTTCTAACTGAGAATCATCTATTGCAATATTTTTAAGTGCTAAAATATGCTCTTTATAATTTATAGACATATTAGTGCAAGTGGGACACATTCTAAGAGGGGGTTCCACTATGGGTTCTAAACACATAGAACAAGGATTTTCCTTGGTGTCAGACATGTTAAACAGGCTAGTAATGAAACAAACAAGCTTGGAAAACACTTTAATCAAAGAAAATAACACTTTAAACAAAAACGGTACTGTGCCTTTAAGAGAAAAAAAGCTGCACAAACTCTGCAAAACAGTGTAAAAAAGCAGTAAACAAAACAAAATTTTTACAGTAGCATCATAAAGCCTTAGTAACTTTGCACCACTATGCAAATAAACAATTAACCCCTTAATGTAAAAACCGGATTGAAAAAATTTCAAAACCGGTAAAATAACGTTCAGCACCTTGCCACAGCTCTGCTGTGGCGCCTACCTGCCCTTTAGGAACGATTTGTGGGGGAAAAAAACCTCTTTACAGCCCTCAAATACAGCAGAAATCTCTGGAGAAGTAGCTGGATGCTTCTGAGGTAAATAAACTGTGCAACTAAAAATAGGCCCCTCCCACCTCACTCGATGTTATGGGGCCTAAAAGAAACACCACAGAGTGTTTCTCAAACTAGCCATGTGGGTTAATAACCCTTAAATAAGCCACAAAGAACCCTTAAAGTCCCTCAAAAAAACGTTATATTTGTAATTAAACCAAAAACGTTTTTTCCTATTAGTGTCACCAGTAACTATGAGCCCTTTATGCAAGCTTGGATTCCTCTTTTACTGAATACAGCTTACCTTTCCGTCATGGGGATATTGCCAGCCTTTTCTAGAAATAACACAGTCTGTCTAGAAAAAAAATAGACTGAACATACCTTAATGCAGTTTAGCCTGCAAACTGTTCTTCCAACTGAAGTTTTCCTGTACTCTTCAGCTCTTATGAGAACAGCAGTGGATCTTAGTTACAAAATGCTAAGATCATCATCCTCCTTGTAGAAATCTTCATCCCTTTTCTGCCAGAGAGTAAATAGTACACACCGGTACCATTTAAAATAACAAAGTTTTGCTTGAGAAAATAAAAACTAACATTTTTGTCACCACACTCACTTTACCCTTCCTAGCAGTTAAGCAGGCAAAGAGAATGACTAGGGGGCGGAGCTAAGGGAGGAGCTATATAGACAGCTCTGCTGTGGGTGCTCTCTTTGCCACTTCCTGTAGGGAAGGAGAATATCCCACAAGTATGGATGAATCAGTGGACTCGATACATCTTACAAGAGAAACAATATTAATAAAAACGAAAACAAATACAAAAGTTCATATACAATCCAAAATGGAGGCAGCACTCTGTGTGAGGATGGTCAAATCCTGGTGTGAGAAGTATCTGAAAAGAGAAGAACACAGAGGCACCAAAATGGCCTAGTACCACCGCAACAGGTAACCATACAAATGTGACAAATGGCTACTCACAAGAGAGATGCACCCAATGGTGATAGTGGAGCAAGCTGGAACTTCGCAGTAGTCCAGCTAACTGGTCTGAAACAGGCAGCTGCACAGGTCAGGATGATTGCAGGACTGACACAGCCGGTGCCTGTATATTGATGAAAAACAGACTACCATAGCCCAGTACAGTTGAGAATAAGCAGGATATGTTGTTAAGGGCACACTTACAACATCCAAAGCACCTCCAGATGCAATATAGGCAGGCTGGGACTTCTCATCTGCCCAGCTGACTGAACTCCAAGGCCAAACAGGTTCCACTCCAATCCACAAAATGAAGGGTAAAAAAATCCAAGCAGCAGCAAGTGTATATCATAAAAACAATATTCTTTATTACAAGCAACACGTTTCTCAGCCTCCTATGGGCTGTTTCTTCAGGCTATTGTACAAAAAATATACACTTAGTATTTAAAAGGTCAAAAACCCTCTGATTGGTAAATCATTGATAGGTATCATCTGTGTGTTGTAGCCTCGTTAGAACAGGTCTCCATGGTAACCACCACCAACAACAGATTGACACCAACCTCTACGGTATACATACATGAAAAAGTTCTGATAAAATCAAAGATATTAACATAAGTTAATGTATCAACAAACATAATAACAATAGTGAAAATGTCCCTAAGTAGGTAATAGTAAGAAATCAATCCTACACAAGCATACACGAACCATTGTAATAGAATATAAACATGTTGATATCATAGCATACATATTCATTTGTATTGCAAATGCCCTAAATAGGTGATTAACAACAAAATATCCTAAACCTAAGTCTAAGAGTGATCTTCATCACAACACTCTCCCAAGGCTGTACTTTGTATTATAGATAGATAAAAGCTAAAATTACAAGTTTGTGTGTTCGTCTTTTAACGCTGAAAATATGGTATTTCTCTTGTAAGGTGTATCCAGTCCACGGATCATCCATTACTTGTGGGATATTCTCATTCCCAACAGGAAGTTGCAAGAGGACACCCACAGCAGAGCTGTTATATAGCTCCTCCCCTAACTGCCATATCCAGTCATTCTCTTGCAACTCTCAACACGCATGGAGGTAGTAAGAGAGAGTGGTGAAATATAGTTAGTTTTTTATCTTCAATCAAAAGTTTGTTATTTTAAATGGTACCGAAGTTGTACTATTTTATCACAGGGAGTAAATAGAAGAAGAATCTGCCTGAGTTTTCTATGATCTTAGCAGGTTGTAACTAAGATCCATTGCTGTTCTCACATATGTCTGAGGAGAGAGGTAACTTCAGCGGGAGAATGGCGTGCAGGTTACTCTGCTATGAGGTATGTGCAGTTACAATTTTTTCTAGAAATGGAAAATGCTAGAAAATGCTGCTGATACCGGATTAATGTAAGTTAAGCCTGAATACAGTGATTTAATAGCGACTGGTATCATGCTTACTCTCAGGGGTAATACCCTTATAAAATTGCAATATAAAACGTTTGCTGGCATGTTTAATCGTTTTTATATATGCTTTGGTGATAAAACTTTATTGGGGCCTAGTTTTTTCCACATGGCTGGCTTAAATATTGCCTAGAAACAGTTTCCTGAGGCTTTCCACTGTTGTAGTATAAAAGTTACAGTTGGTGCAGTTAAAATTACAAACTGTGACATCCAGCTTCCCTCAGGAGTCCCCTGTATACTATAGGACATCTCTAAAGGGCTCAAAGGCTTTCCAAAGTCGTTTATTGGGGAAGGTAGGGCCACAGCAGGCTGTGGCAGTTTGTTGCGTCTGTTAAAAAACGTCTATATCGTTTTTTTTATCCGTTTTTTTAATTAAGGGGTTAATCATCCATTTGCAAGTGGGTGCAATGCTCTGTTAAATTATTACATACACTGTAAAAAATTTGTTTGATTTACTGCCTTTTTTCACTGTTTTTCAAATTTTGACAAAATTTGTTTCTCTTAAAGGCACAGTACCATTTTTTATATTTGCTTGTTAACTTGATTTAAAGTGTTTTCCAAGCTTGCTAGTCTCATTTCTAGTCTGTACAAACATGTCTGACATAGAGGAAACTCCTTGTTCATTATGTTTAAAAGCCATGGTGGAACCCCCTCTTAGAATGTGTACCAAATGTACTGATTTCACTTTAAGCAATAACGATCATATTCTGTCTTTAAAAAAATGTATCACCAGAGGAATCTGACGAGGGGGAAGTTATGCCGACTAACTCTCCCCACGTGTCAGATCCTTTGACTCCCGCTCAAGGTACTCACGCTCAAATGGTGCCAAGTACATCTAGGGCGCCCATAGCGATTACTTTACAAGACATGGCGGCAGTCATGGATAATACACTGTCAGCGGTATTAGCCAGACTACCTGAATTTAGAGGTAAGCGAGATAGCTCTGGGGTTAGATGAAATGCAGAGCATACTGACGCTTTAAGAACCATGTCTGATACTGCCTCACAATATGCAGAAGCTGAGGAAGGAGAGCTTCAGTCTGTGGGTGATATTTCTGACTCAGGAAAGATGATGCAACCTGATTCTGATATTTCTACATTTAAATTTAAGCTTGAACACCTCCGCGTGTTTCTCAGGAAGGTTTTAGCTGCTCTGAATGACTGTGATACAATTGCAGTGCCAGAGAAATTGTGTAGACTGGATAAATACTTTGCAGTGCCGGTGTGTACTGATGTTTTTCCAATACCTAAAAGGTTTACAGAAATTATTAATAAGGAATGGGATAGACCAGGTGTGACGTTCTCTTCCCCTCCTATTTTTAGAAACATGTTTCCAATAGACGCCACCACACGGGACTTATGACAGACAGTTCCTAAGGTGGAGGGAGCAGTTTCTACTTTAGCAAAGCGTACTACTATCCCTGTCGAGGTCAGTTGTGCTTTTTTAGATCCAATGGATAAAAAATTAGAAGGTTACCTTAAGAAAATGTTTATTCAATAAGGTTTTATCCTACAGCCCCTTGCATGCATTGCTCCTGTCACTGCTGCTGCGGCGTTCTGGTTTGAGTCTCTGGAAGAGGCTTTACAGGTAGCGACTCCATTGGATGACATACTTGGCAAGCTAGAGCACTTAAGCTAGCCAATTCCTTTGTTTTCTGATGCCATTGTTCATTTGACTAAACTAACGGCTAAGAATTCTGGTTTTGCTATACAGGCGCGCAGGGCGCTATGGCTTAAATCATGGTCAGCTGACGTGACTTCAAAATCTAAGCTGCTTAACATTCCCTTCAAGGGGCAGACCCTATTCGGGCCTGGTTTGAAGGAGATTATTGCTGATATCACTGGAGGAAAAGGTCATGCCCTTCCTCAGGACAGGTCCAAATCAAGGGCCAAACAGTCTAATTTTCGTGCCTTTCGAAACTTCAAGGCAAATGCGGCATCAACTTTCTCTAATGCAAACAAGAGGGAACTTTTGCTCAGTCCAAGACGGTCTGGAGACCAAACCAGACCTGGGACAAAGGTAAGCAGGCCAAAAATCCTGCTGCTGCCTCTAAGACAGCATGAAGGAACGGCCCCCTACCCGGTAACGGATCTAGTAGGGGGCAGACTTTCGCTCTTCGCCCAGGTGTGGGCAAGAGATGTCCAGGATCCCTGGGTGTTGGAAATTATATCCCAGGGATATCTTCTGGACTTCAAAGCTTCCCCCCCAAAAGGGAGATTTCACCTTTCACAATTATCTGCAAACCAGATAAAGAGAGAGGCATTCTTACACTGTGTACGAGACCTCCTAGTTATGGGAGTGATCCATCCAGTTCCAAAGGAGGAACAGGGACAGGGTTTTTACTCAAATCTGTTTGTGGTTCCCAAAAAAGAGGGAACCTTCAGACCTATTTTGGATCTAAAGATCTTAAACAAATTCCTCAGAGTTCCATCATTCAAGATGGAAACTATTCGTACCATCCTACCTATGATCCAGGAGGGTCAATATATATGACTACAGTGGATTTAAAGGATGCTTATCTTCACATTCCGATAACAAAGATCATCATCGGTTTCTCAGGTTTGCCTTTCTAGACAGGCATTACCCGTTTGTAGCTCTTCCCTTTGGATTAGCTACAGCCCCAAGAATCTTTACGAAGGTTCTAGGGTCGCTTCTGGCGGTCCTAAGGCCGCGGGGCATAGCAGTGGCCCCTTATTTAGATGACATCCTGATACAGGCATCAAACTTCCAAATTGCCAAGTCTCATACGGACGTAGTACTGGCATTTCTGAGATCGCATGGGTGGAAAGTGAACGAGGAAAAGAGTTCTCTATCCCCACTCATAAGAGTTTCCTTCCTAGGGACTCTGATAGATTCTGTAGAAATGAAAATTTACCTGACGGAGTCCAGGTTATCAAAGCTTCTAAATTCCTGCCGTGTTTTTCATTCCATTCCGTGCCCTTCGGTGGCTCAGTGCATGGAAGTGATCGGCTTAATGGTAGCGGCAATGGACATAGTGCCATTTGCACGCCTACATCTCAGACCGCTGCAACTATGCATGCTCAGTCAGTGGAACGGGGATTACACAGATTTGTCCCTTCTACTAAATCTGGATCAAGAGACCAGGGATTCTCTTCTCTGGTGGCTATCTCGGGTCCATCTGTCCAAAGGTATGACCTTTCGCAGGCCAGATTGGACAATTGTAACAACAGATGCCAGCCTTCTAGGTTGGGGTGCAGTCTGGAACTCCCTGAAGGCTCAGGGATCGTGGACTCAGGAGGAGACACTCCTTCCAATAAATATTCTGGAAGAGCGATATTCAATGCTCTTCAGGCTTGGCCTCAGTTAGCAACTCTGAGGTACATCAGATTTCAGTCGGACAACATCACGACTGTGGCTTACATCAACCATCAAGGGGGAACAAGAAGTTCCCTAGCGATGTTAGAAGTCTCAAAGATAATTTGCTGGGCAGAGACTCACTCTTGCCACCTATCAGCTATCCATATCCCAGGTGTAGAGAACTGGGAGGCGGATTTTTTAAGTCGTCAGACTTTTCATCCGGGAGAGTGGGAACTCCATCCGGAGGTGTTTGCACAATTGATTCATCGTTGGGGCAAACCAGAACTGGATCTCATGGCGTCTCGCTAGAACGCCAAGCTTCCTTGTTACGGATCCAGGTCCAGGGATCCCAAGGCGACGCTAATAGATGCTCTAGCAGCGCCCTGGTCTTTCAACCTGGCTTATGTGTTTCCACCGTTTCCTCTGCTCCCTGGACTGATTGCCAAGGTCAAGCAGGAGAGAGCATCGGTGATTTTGATAGCGCCTGCGTGGCCACGCAGGACCTGGTATGCAGATCTGGTGGACATGTCATCCTTTCCACCATGGACTCTGCCTCTGAGACAGGACCTTCTACTTTAGGGTCCTTTCAACCATCCAAATCTAATTTCTCTGAGACTGACTGCCTGGAGATTGAATGCTTGATTTTATCAAAGCGTGGCTTCTCCGAGTCAGTCATTGATACCTTAATACAGGCACGAAAGCCTGTCACCAGGAAAATTTACCATAAAATATGGTGTACATATCTTTATTGGTGTGAATCCAAGGGTTAGGATTCCCAGGATATTATCTTTTCTCCAAGATGGTTTGGAATAAGGATTGTCAGCTAGTTCCTTAAAAGGACAGATTTCTGCTCTGTCTATTCTTTTGCACAAGCGTCTGGCAGATGTTCCAGACGTTCAGGCATTTTGTCAGGCTTTGGTTAGAATCAAGCCTGTGTTTAAACCTGTTGCTCCCCCATGGAGCTTAAATTTGGTTCTTAAGGTTCTTCAAGGAGTTCCGTTTGAACCTCTTCATTCCATAGATATCAAACTTTTATCTTGGAAAGTTCTGTTTTTGGTAGCTATTTCCTCGGCTCGTAGAGTCTCCGAGTTATCTGCTTTACAATGTGATTCTCCTTATCTGATCTTCCATACGGATAAGGTAGTCCTGCGTACCAAACCTGGGTTTTTACCTAAGGTGGTATCTAACAAGAATATCAATCAAGAGATTGTTGTTCCATCCTTGTGTCCTAATCCTTCTTCAAAGAAGGAACGTCTATTACACAATCTGGACGTGGTTCATGCTTTAACGTTTTACTTACAAGCTACTAAAGATTTTTGTCAAACATCTGCTTTGTTTGTTGTCTACTCTGGACAGAGGAGAGGTCAAAAGGCTTCGGCAACCGCTCTTTCTTTTTGGCTAAGAAGCATAATCCGCTTAGCCTATGAGACTGCTGGCCAGCAGCCTCCTGAAAGGATTACAGCTCATTCTACTAGAGCTGTGGCTTCCACTTGGGCCTTTAAAAATGAGACTTCTGTTGAACAGATTTGCAAGGCGGCGACTTGGTCTTCGCTTCATACTTTTTCAAAATTCTACAAATTTGATACTTTCGCTTCTTCGGAGGCTATTTTTGGGAGAAAGGTTTTACAGGCAGTGGTACCTTTCGTTTAAGTACCTGCCTTGTCCCTCCCTTCATCCGTGTACTTTAGCTTTGGTATTGGTATCCCACAAGTAATGGATGATCCGTGGACTGGATACACCTTACAAGAGAAAACACAATTTATGCTTACCTGATAAATTTATTTCTCTTGTGGTATATCCAGTCCACGGCCCGCCCTGTCATTTTAAGGCAGGTAATTTTTTCATTTAAACTACAGTCACCACTGCACCCTATGGTTTCTCCTTTCTCTGCGTGTTTTCGGTCGAATGACTGGATATGGCAGTTAGGGGAGGAGCTATATAACAGCTCTGCTGTGGGTGTCCTCTTGCAACTTCCTGTTGGGAATGAGAATATCCCACAAGTAATGGATGATCCGTGGACTGGATACACCACAAGAGAAATACATTTATCAGGTAAGCATAAATTGTGTTTTTCAGCGTTAAAACAACACCGCAGCCATTACAAGTCTTGTCGGTATAGGTGTACCGCAAGCCTTTTAGCCTGTAACGCAACGTCAGTACAGCACTCATAAAAAATATGTTTTTTCATGGGATTCCCATAGCGCTGGTATTACGAGTTTTGCGGTGAGGCTATAAAAAGTGAGCCTTACAGTCTAAAACGACAAGATCTAAAGTCAGTAGTTATGAGTTTTACGCAACAAATCTGTAACATAAAACTCATAACTAAACTTCTAAAAAGTACACTAAACACCCATAAACTACCTATTAACCCCTAAACTGAGGCCCCCGCATCGCAAACACTATATTAAATTTATTAACCCCTAATCTGCCACTCCCGACATCGTCACCACTATACTAAAATTATTAACTCCTAAACCGCCACCCTCCCGCATCACAAACACTATTTAAATATTATTAACCCCTAATCTACTGTCCGCCCACATCGCCCCCACTATACTAAAGTTATTAAGCCCTACACCGCCACCACTATAATAAACCTATTAACCCCTAAACTGAAAGCCCCCCCCACATTGATTCATCATCCAATAGAATTAGAGCTGCTTAAATCCTATTGGCTGATTTGAACAGCCAATAGGATTTTAGCAGCTCTAATTACTATTGGCTGATTCAAAATTTTCAGCCAATAGGAATGCAAGGGACACCATCTTGGATCGCGTACCTTGCATTGAAGATTCAGTGTACGGCGGCGGATGTCTTCAGGATGGACCCGCTCCGCGCCGCCGGGATCATGATAGAAGATGCCGCCTGGATGAAGATTGAAGAGGCCGCCTGGATGAAGACTTCTCGCCCCTTGGATGAGGACTTTGCCGCCGGGATGAAGATTGAAGAGGCCGCCTGGATGAAGATTTCTCGCCGCGTGGATGAGGACTTCTCCGCCGGGATGAAGATCGTTCAAGCGGGACTTCAAAAACTGTAAGTGGATCGTCTGGGTTAGTGTTAGGGTTTTTTAAGGGTTTTTTGGGTGGGTTTTATTCTTAGATTAGGGTTTGGGCATGTAAAAGAGCTAAATGCTCTTTTAATGGCAATGCCCATCCAAATGCCCTTTTCAGGGCAATGGGTAGCTTAGGTTTTTTAGATAGTTTTTTATTTTTTATTTTGTGGGTTTGGGGAATGGTTTTTTTTAATGTTAATGGTATTTGTATTTTTTTTTTTAGGAAAAGAGCTGATATCTTTAGGGCAATGCCCCACAAAAGGCCCTTTTAAGAGCCATTGGTAGTTTATTCTAGATTAGGTTTTTTATTTTGGGGTGTTTTTTTTTTTAATGGGTATTAGAATAGGAATATTTTTTTTTATTTTTGATCATTTGTTTGTTATTTTGTGTAATGTATTTTATTAGGGGTGTTTGTTTTTGTTGTTGCAAAAGAGCAATTTAACTTAGGACAATGCCCTACAAAAGGCCCTTTTAAGGGCCCCCAAAAGGCCCTTTTAAGGGCCCTTGGTAGTTTGCGGGGTGGGGTTTTGTATACTGTTAGGGGGTGTTCCTTTTTTTGTAGCAAAAGAGCTGTTTAACTTAGGGCAATGCCCTACAAAGGCCCTTTTAAGTGCCCCTAAAAGGCCCTTTTAAGGGCCCTTGGTAGTTTATTATAGATTAGGCTTTTTTTTTTTTTTTTTTTTTTTAATAAGGGTATTAGAATAGGAATCATTTTAATTTTTTTGGATAATTTCGTTTGTTTTTGTAATGGTAGTTTTTTTTTTTTTTTAATGGTAGGTGTTTTTTTTTTGTAATGGTAGGTTTTTTATTTTTTGTAATTTTAGTGTTTTTTATTTTTTGTAATGCTAGCTTTTAGTGTAAGGGAGCTTAGGTTTTATTTGACAGGTAAGTTTGTATTTATTTTAACTAGGTAGTAAATAGCTAATAACTATTTACTAACTAGTCTACCTAGTTAAAATAAATACAAACTTACCTGTGTAATTAAAATAAAACCTAAGCTAGCTACAATATAACTATTAGTTATATTGTATTTAGCTTAGGTTTTATTTCACAGGTAAGTATTCAGTTTTAAAAAGGTATTATTTAGTTAATAATTGTAAATTTAATTTAGATCTATTTTAATTATGTTAAAGTTAAGGGGTGTTAGGGTTAGGTTTACATTAGGGTTAGGTTTAGGGGTAGGTGTAGGGGTTCAGTGGCTTCACTAGGGGGGTGCGGGCAGCACCCGGGTGACACCCTTCAGGGGGTGACACCACCAAAAAAAAAATATATATTTTTTTTAATTTTATTGAAATTCAAAGAAATACAATGTAGAGATGCATATATTTTTTATTAGAGGGGCCAACATTTGTGAACATTAGTGGGACTGGGGAAGTTGTAGACACTTCATTTTTTTGCCCCTTGAGCCACCGCTGCAATTTCTACAAATAGTTTTCTCGGCTTCTTTTGCTTGTTTGTACTTTGCTCTTCCCCTGCCCAATTTCACTATGAGTGTTATGGGCGTGCCGTGGGGCTTGCGAAGTTGCGCTGCTAGCCTAAACCTGCCTGCCTATCTGTGCTCACTGCTCAGTGGCGTGTGGAGCAGTGGAGTCACTCACTGCTGTGCTGTCTCTCTAAACGGGAACCGGGAAATCATGAGGGGGATGCCTGGCACCTGACCGCATGACTGTCTGACACTGTCTCTAAAGTGAAGGAGCCACGTATGATGCCCACCAGCAGGCGGGTGTCTGGGGGTGGGCAGAGAGCAGAGGTGATTGGCCATAAGAAGCGGTAGGCACGCGGCTCGGGGCTGTGCACTGACAGACTTGCAACAGAGTCAGAGAGCAGAATTTTCATAGTTTGCGCGTCTAAACCTTTTCTTTAGTGATTTATTTTAGAGTGCTCTGTTTATCTTTTATTTGATGCTCTGCTGAGCCAGGGAGCAGCTCTAGGCATGAGCTTTATAATTAATGCAGTGCAGATTATATATTTTGTATGTGTGTGTGTCTGAGTTTTTGTATGTGTGTCTGAGTGTGTTTCTGAGTGTTTGTGTGTGCATCTGAGTGTGTTTTTAAGTGTGTCTGAGTGTGTCTGAGTGTTTGTATGTGTGTGTGCCTGTGTTTTTGTGTTTGTGTGTGTCTGCTTTCTGGGGGGAGGTGGGGGGTGACACTATAACTTACCGCACCGGGTGACACCAACCATAGTGGCGCCACTGTAGGAGTTAATAGTTTAATTTAGGTTGTTGCGATGTGGGGGCTGGCGGTTTAGGGGTTAATAGGTTTATTTAGTGGTAGTGATGTGGGAGGCCAGAGGTTTAGAGGTTAATAACTTTATTTAGTTGCGGCGATGTCGGGGAACAGCGGAATAGGGGTTGATAACTTTAATATAGTGGCAGCGATGTTAGGTGCGGCGGGAATAGGGGTTAATAACTTTAGTATAGTGGCGACGATATCGGAAGAGGCAGATTAGGGGTTAATAACTTTATTTAGGTGGCGGCGATATAGGGAGTGACAGATTAGGGGTTAATAATTGTAGGCAGGCGTTGGCGATGTCAGGGGCAGCAGATTAGGGGTGTTTAGATGTGGGGTTTATGTTAGGGTGTTAGGTTTACACGTTAGTTTTCTTTTCCCATAGACATCAATGGGGCTGCGTTACGGAGCTTTTCTTTCCGCGATCGCAGGTGTTAGACTTTTTTCTGACCCGCTCTACCCATTGATGTCTATGGGGGAAGCGTGCACGAGCACGTCAGAACAACACTTGTTCTGACGCGCACAAGCCAGGTTTTTAAAACTTGTAATGACAACGTTATAGGGGGTTAAATAACGCCACTTTTGTTGCGTTTGTTAATTTCCCTATAGCGCTCAAAACTCGTAATCTAGACATAAGTGTGATAAACAATATTGCAAACATAGTGGTGTCTGAGGTTACCTGTATTGATACATATATACTCAGGTCATGAGGGACCACCTATTTGTGAAACAAAAACCGCTAGTGATATTATTTTGCTGTTTAACGCCATCCAGCTCCAGTATCTCCGCCCACCCGTTATATGTGTGTCGATTTTTCGACCAATCACAGGCTGAAGTGGGCTGGATTCGGATGACCAAAAAATGCTAATTTTATAAGGAAACGGCCCTCAATAGACTCCTCCCCTACTATCTGTAAATCCTCTCCTCAAATAAATCACAGGTAATATTTGTTAGAAAGTGTCAATTGGTTGGCAAAAATTAAATATTGTAGCCCACCCAGCGTTAGCAAATATGTGCACATGGATATACCTTCATGTTTATTACTCATACTAAAGTCCTGCAAAAAATCAGCAGATGGGATACATTAAAGGGACAGTCTACACCAACATTTTTCTTATTTAAAAAGATAGATAATCCCTTTATTACCCATTCCCTGTTTTTGCATAACCAACACAGTTATATTAATATACTTTTTACCTCTGTGATTACCTTGTATCTAAGCCTCTGCAGACAGCCTCCTTATCTAAGTACCTTTGACAGACATGCAGTG
Source organism: Bombina bombina (assembly GCF_027579735.1). Classification (NCBI taxonomy): domain Eukaryota; kingdom Metazoa; phylum Chordata; class Amphibia; order Anura; family Bombinatoridae; genus Bombina; species Bombina bombina. The sequence goes on from NC_069508.1 coordinate 103,401,413, forward strand.
TAGTCGATCAGTGAAGACTCCTAAATAACTTCACGGGAGTGAGCATAATGTTATCTATATGACCCATGTGAACTAGCATAGTCTAACTGTGAAAAACTTTCGAAATGCTCTGAGCTAGGAGGCGGTTTTCAACTGTTTAGAAATCAGTTTGAGCCTAGCTAGGTTTAGCTTTTCAAAAATACCACCAAGGGAACAAAGCAAATTTGATGATAAAAGTAAATTGGAAAGTTGTTTAAAATTGCATGCCCTATCTGAATCATGAAAGTTTAGTTTTAAGTTTACTGTCCCTTTAAGTCTAATCGTGTCATTGAAAACTAACGCCTAGATTTAGAGTTCTGCGTTAGCCGTCCAAACCAGCGTTAGGGGGTCCTAACCCTGGTTTTTACCGCCCGCTGGTATTTAGAGTCAGTCAGGAAAGGGTCTAACGCTCACTTTCCAGTCGCGACTTTTCCATACCGCAGATCCCCTTACGTCAATTGCGTATCCTATCTTTTCAATGGGATATTTCTAACGCTGGTATTTAGAGTCTTGGCTGAAGTGAGCGTTAGAACTCTAACGACAAGACTCCAGCCGCAGAAAAAAGTCAGGAGTTAAGAGCTTTCTGGGCTAACGCCGGTTCATAAAGCTCTTAACTACTGTGCTCTAAAGTACACTAACACCCATAAACTACCTATGCACCCCTAAACCGAGGTCCCCCCACATCGCCGCCACTCTAATACATTTTTTTAACCCCTAATCTGCCAACCGCACACCGCCGCAACCTACATTATCCCTATGTACCCCTAATCTGCTGTCCCTAACATCGCCGACACCTACATAATATTTATTAACCCCTAATCTGCCCCCCCAATGTCGCCGCTACCTTACCTACACTTATTAACCCCTAATCTGCCGACCGGACCTCGCCGCTACTATAATAAATGTATTAACCCCTAAACCTAAGTCTAACCCTAACCCTAACAACCCCCTAAGTTAAATATAATTTAAATCTAACGAAATAAAATAAATCTTATTAAATAAATTAATCCTATTTAAAACTAAATACTTGGCTGTTCCGATCAGCCAATAGAATGCAAGCTCAATCTGATTGGCTGATTGGATCAGCCAATCGGATTGAACTTGAATCTGATTGGCTGATTCAATCAGCCAATCAGAATTTTCCTACCTTAATTCCGATTGGCTGATAGAATCCTATCAGCCAATCGGAATTCGAGGGACGCCATCTTGGATGACGTCCCTTAAAGGAACCTTCATTCGTCGGGAGTCGCCGGAAGAAGAGGATGGATCTGCGTCGGCTGCTTCAAGATGGTCCCGCTCCACGCCGGATGGATGAAGATAGAAGACGCCGCCTGGATGAAGATGTCTACCGGTCCGGATGTCCTCTTCTTGCCGGATAGGATGAAGACTTCGGACCCTCTTCTGGACCTCTTCTTGCCGGATAGGATGAAGACTTTGGACCCTTCTGGACGGATCGGTGATACCCGGCGTGGTGAAGACAAGGTAGGGAGATCTTCAGGGGCTTAGTGTTAGGTTTTTTAAGGGGGGTTTGGGTTAGATTAGGGGTATGTGGGTGGTGGGTTGTAATGTTGGGGGGGTATTGTATGTTTTTTTAAATGCAAAAGAGCTGATTTCTTTGGGGTATGCCCCGCAAAAGGCCCTTTTAAGGGCTGGTAAGGTAAAAGAGCTGTAAACTTTTTATTTTAGAATAGGGTAGGGCATTTTTTTATTTTGGGGGGCTTTGTTATTTTTTTAGGGGGCTTAGAGTAGGTGTAATTAGTTTAAAATTCTTGTAATCTTTTTTTATTTTTTTGTAATTTAGTGTTTGTTTGTTTTTTGTAATTTAGTGTTTGTTTTTTTTTGTAATTTAGTTTAGTTGATTTAATTGTAGATAATTGTAGGTAGTTTATTTAATTAATTTATTGATAGTGTAGTGTTAGGTTTAATTGTAACTTAGGTTAGGATTTATTTTACAGGTAATTTTGTAATTATTTTAACTAGGTAGCTATTAAATAGTTATTAACTATTTAATAGCTATTGTACCTGGTTAAAATAAATACAAAGTTGCCTGTAAAATAAATATAAATCCTAAAATAGCTACAATATAATTATTTGTTATATTGTAGCTATATTAGGGTTTATTTTACAGGTAAGCATTTAGTTTTAAATAGGATTAATTTATTTAATAAGATTTATTTTATTTTGTTAGATTTAAATTATATTTAACTTAGGGGGGTGTTAGGGTTAGGGTTAGACTTAGGTTTAGGGGTTAATACATTTATTATAGTAGCGGTGAGGTCCGGTTGGCAGATTAGGGGTTAATAAGTGTAGGTAAGGTAGCGGCGACGTTGGGGGGGGGGGCAGATTAGGGGTTAATAAATATAATATAGGGGTCGGCGATGTTGTGGGCAGCAGATTAGGGGTACATAGGTATAATGTAGGTTGCGGTGGTGTACAGAGCGGCAGATTAGGGGTTAAAAGTGTAATGCAGGGGTCAGCGATAGCGGGGCGGCAGATTAGGGGTTAATAAGTGTAAGGTTAGGGGTGATTAGACTCGGGGTTCATGTTAGGGTGTTAGGTGCAGACTTAGGAAGTGTTTCCCCATAGGAAACAATGGGGCTGCGTTAGGAGCTGAACGCTGCTTTTTTGCAGGTGCTAGGTTTTTTTTCAGCTCAAACTGCCCCATTGTTTCCTATGGGGGAATCGTGCACAAGCACGTTTTGAAGCCGGTCGCGTCCATAACCAACGCTGGTATTGAGAGTTGAAGTGGCGGTAAATATGCCTGTACGCTCCCTTTTTGGAGCCTAACGCAGCCCTTCAGAGAACTCTCAATACCAGCGTTATTTAAAAGGTGTGGGGGGGAAAAAACACGCATAGCTAACGCATCTCTTTGGCCGCAGAACTCTAAATCTAGCCGTAAGGTTCTAATTATATATATGTGTACCCCAAAAAAATAATATTAATAATTAAATAATACATAGTGGACAAAAGTAATATGTGACTTGCTAATAAAACTATAGTGTGTAATGAGTGATATAATGCTAAAATAAAAAGTGAGAACAGGGTCAGGACACCCTCTAGGAGGCGATATATATAATGCTACAATATCTTAAATGGATATGCAGACTCTCGTAACAATTTAAAGTTTAAATATATAAGATCACCAAATATAAATATATATAAAATATATCATTATAGATTCATGACTCTTCTTACAAGACCAATGTCTCTTAACAAAAGACCAAACGGCTGGTGTAGCAATATAGTCACCCAGCACCCAAGGAAAATCCTTGTAATATGATAAGATTCTTGAGTGAAATAGATGTTGAATGTTCAATCCGTGAAATAAAAAGTGCCCTATCTATCATACGTGTCAGGGTCAATATGAATTCCTATGCAGTTCAGTGTTATGGGTGGAAGGGGTATATGTACGATTAAATATGATCCTATGGACAAAATGCCAAAGGTACTATAGTGTAAGAGATACTGATATGGTGAACTAGTGTGACAGATCAGGATAGACTTGATCTTGCTCTTATGCAGTTTATAATAAGTAAGGTGTATGGATGAATAGTGGCATGTGTGAAGAAAATATATCAATGTGTGGGTGATGCACAATCTCCATGGAAATCTAATAACTAGCTCAGAAAGTCATCCTGATAGGATAACTCGAGATACAAAAATGGCATGATGGTAACTTAGAAAAACTGTGCATAAATTAACCTATACAGGGAGTGCAGAATTATTAGGCAAATTAGTATTTTGACCACCTCATCCTATTTATGCATGTTGTCTTACTCCAAGCTGTATAGGCTCGAAAGCCTACTACCAATTAAGCATATTAGGTGATGTGCATCTCTGTAATGAGAAGGGGTGTGGTCTAATGACATCAACACCCTATATCAGGTGTGCATAATTATTAGGCAACTTCCTTTCCTTTGGCAAAATGGGTCAAAAGAAGGACTTGACAGGCTCAGAAAAGTCAAAAATAGTGAGATATCTTGCAGAGGGATGCAGCACTCTTAAAATTGCAAAGCTTCTGAAGCGTGATCATCGAACAATCAAGCGTTTCATTCAAAATAGTCAACAGGGTCGCAAGAAGCGTGTGGAAAAACCAAGGCGCAAAATAACTGCCCATGAACTGAGAAAAGTCAAGCGTGCAGCTGCCAAGATGCCACTTGCCACCAGTTTGGCCATATTTCAGAGCTGCAACATCACTGGAGTGCCCAAAAGCACAAGGTGTGCAATACTCAGAGACATGGCCAAGGTAAGAAAGTCTGAAAGACGACCACCACTGAACAAGACACACAAGCTGAAACGTCAAGACTGGGCCAAGAAATATCTCAAGACTGATTTTTCTAAGGTTTTATGGACTGATGAAATGAGAGTGAGTCTTGATGGGCCAGATGGATGGGCCCGTGGCTGGATTGGTAAAGGGCAGAGAGCTCCAGTCCGACTCAGACGCCAGCAAGGTGGAGGTGGAGTACTGGTTTGGGCTGGTATCATCAAAGATGAGCTTGTGGGGCCTTTTCGGGTTGAGGATGGAGTCAAGCTCAACTCCCAGTCCTACTGCCAGTTTCTGGAAGACACCTTCTCCAAGCAGTGGTACAGGAAGAAGTCTGCATCCTTCAAGAAAAACATGATTTTCATGCAGGACAATGCTCCATCACACGCGTCCAAGTACTCCACAGTGTGGCTGGCAAGAAAGGATATAAAAGAAGAAAATCTAATGACATGGCCTCCTTGTTCACCTGATCTGAACCCCATTGAGAACCTGTGGTCCATCATCAAATGTGAGATTTACAAGGAGGGAAAACAGTACACCTCTCTGAACAGTGTCTGGGAGGCTGTGGTTGCTGCTGCACGCAATGTTGATGGTGAACAGATCAAAACACTGACAGAATCCATGGATGGCAGGCTTTTGAGTGTCCTTGCAAAGAAAGGTGGCTATATTGGTCACTGATTTGTTTTTGTTTTGTTTTTGAATGTCAGAAATGTATATTTGTGAATGTTGAGATGTTATATTGGTTTCACTGGTAAAAATAAATAATTGAAATGGGTATATATTTGTTTTTTGTTAAGTTGCCTAATAATTATGCACAGTAATAGTCACCTGCACACACAGATATCCCCTTAAAATAGCTATAACTAAAAACAAACTAAAAACTACTTCCAAAACTATTCAGCTTTGATATTAATGAGTTTTTTGGGTTCATTGAGAACATGGTTGTTGTTCAATAATAAAATTAATCCTCAAAAATACAACTTGCCTAATAATTCTGCACTCCCTGTATGAGCACATACTGATGATATGGATTCCTAAAAATATTAGTCCTTAATATCTGAAAGTATATGTATAGGAATGTCATGGAAAAAGGCCTCTTCATGAGATATGTAGCTATTGTAGTAACAACAGCATATATCCTCTGGCGAACACAATATCCAATTTTATGAACGCCGCCATGTCTAAATTCTCATTAAGGCCGTCAGGTTGTAATGTTTTTAATTTTGTAATCCAATAGGATTCTCTCCTTCTAAGGGTCATAAATGCATCACTATGTGCTCTGGAAATTGACTCTATAGACATGATGTTAATAGGGTTTTTTGTCCTTTGTGGAAATGTGCACAACGTCTTGATACACTGGGCTCTATTTATCAAGGTCTGGCGGACCTGATCCGACACTGTGGATCAGGTCCGCCAGACCTCGCTGAATACGGCGAGCAATACGCTTGCCGTATTCAGCATTGCACCAGCAGCTCACAAGAGCTGCTGGTGCAACGTCGCCCCCTGCAGACTCGCGGCCAATCGGCCGCCAGCAGGGGGATGTCAATCAACCCGATCGTACTCGATCGGGTTGATTTCCAGCAATGTCTGTCCACCTGTTCAGAGCAGGCGGACAGGTTATGGAGCAGCGGTATTTGTGATGTGACCGCTGCTTCATAACTGCTGTTTCTGGCGAGTCTGAAGACTCACCAGAAACACGGCCCTTCAAGCTCCATACGGAGCTTGATAAATATGGGCCACTGTGTGACTTGGAGTTTGACTTAAAGGGACAGTCTACACCAGAATTTTTATTCTTTTAAAAGATAGATAATTCCTTTATTACCCATTTCCCAGTTTTGCATAACTAACACATTTATAATAATATACTTTTAACCTCTGTGATTATCTTGTATCTAAGCCTCTGCAAACTGCCCCTTTTTTCAGCTCTTTTGACAGACTTGCAGTCTATCCAATCAGTGCCTGCTCCCAGATAACTTCTCGTGCACGAGCACAGTGTTATCTATATGAAATACGTGAACTAACACCCTCTAGTGGTGGAAAAACTGTTAAAATGCAATCTGAAAGAGGTGGGCTTCAAGGTCTAAGAAATTAGCATATGAACCTCCTAGGTTAAGCTTTCAACTAAGAATACAAAGAGAACAAAGCAAAATTGGTGATAAAAGTAAATTGGAAAATTGTTTAAAATTACATGCTCTATCTGAATCATGAAAGTTTATTTTGGCCTAGACTGTCCCTTTAATATTGTATGCATGTTTGCCCCTTCTTTTTTTGACCTTGCAACAGGTGCGGCCAATGTACTGTACCCCACATAAACAATTAAGGAGATATATAACAAAAGAGGATTTGCAGGTCATAAAACACTTGCAGGTCATAAAACACATGTTAAATATTTCTCCAGTAGCATGCGACTTGAAAATGGATGCTATAAGTGTTATAGAGTTACACCTGCCACAGCGTTTCCTACAGCACTTTGAAACTCTTTTCTTAGGGAAGCTAGCCCCTAATGATTTTGTATGTGTTGATGTGGTCCCTTGATGTTTATCTTTTACTATTTTGCTGGGTGCCAAGGTAGTTTTGAGAGTGGGGGCTCTTCTGTATACAATTTTTGGTTTAGGACCAAGGATATTTTTCAATACAGGGTCATTGATTAATATTGGCTAATGTTTATAGAGTATCTTGTTAATGTCTCAAAAGTTGGAATTGTATCTGGTAATGAATAGTGGTGGATTGGAATCTTTGAAGTTTTTTTTTGCGTCTAATTTTTCTTGATGAAATATTGGCTTCTATCTTCCTCTCTGACCCTGTTTAGTTCTTTATCAATTAGGTGTTCTGGGTATCCTTTCTCCAGGAATCTATCCCCAACTACCCTAGCCTGCTCATCAGAATCCTCCAATGTGGAACAGTTCCACCTAATCCTCCTAAACTGTCCATATGGGACATTATTTTTCCAGCATTGATAATGGTTGCTGTCAAAATGGAGGAAGCTGTTACACAATCAACTGTTTTGAAAAATGTTTTCGAGGAAACTCTCCAAGATACCAGCGCTGCTTACGTTAGCGGTGAGCTGGTGTAACGTGCTCGTGCACAATTTCCCCATAGGAATCAATGGGGAGAGCTGGCTGAAAAAAAGTCTAACACCTGCAAAACAGCAGCGTAAAGCTCCTTAACGCAGCCCCATTGATTCCTATGGGGAAATACAATTTATGTCTATACATAACACCCTAACATGAACCCCGAGTCTAAACACCCCTAATCTTATACTTATTAACCCCTAATCTGCCGCCCCCAACATCACCGACACCTACATTATAATTATTAACCCCTAATCTGCCGCTCTGGACACCGCCGCCACCTACATTATACTTATGAACCCCTAATCTGCTGCCCCCAACATCGCCGAACCCTACATTATATTTATTAACCCCTACTCTGCCGCCACCAATGTCGCCGCCACCTACCTACACTTATTAACCCCTAATCTGCCGCCCCCAACGTCGCCGCCACTATAATAAACATATTAACCCTAAAGCACCGCACTCCCGCCTCCCAAACATTAGTTAAATATTATTAACCCCTAATCTGCCGGCCCTAACATCACCGACACCTACCTACTTTTATTAACCCCTAATCTGCCGCACTCAACGTCGTCGCCACTATACTAAATGTATTAACCCCTAAACCTAAGTCCTACCCTAAACCTAACACCCCCTAACTTAAATATAATTAAAAGAAATCTAAATAAAAATTCCTATCAATAACTAAATAATTCCTGTTTAAAACTAAATACTGACCTATAAAATAAACCCTAAGCTAGCTACAATATAACTAATAGTTACATTGTAGCTAGCTTAGGGTTTATTTTTATTTTACAGGCAAGTTTGTATTTATTTTAACTAGGTAGAATAGTTATTAAATAGTTATTTACTATTTAATAACTACCTAGTTAAAATAAATACAAAGTTACCTGTAAAATAAAACCTAACCTAAGTTACAATTACACCTAACACTACACTATAATTAAATTATATCCCTAAATTAAATACAATTAAATAAAATTATCTAAAGTACAAAAAAACAACAACACTAAATTACAGAAAATAATAAACAAATTACAAGATTTTTAAACTAATTACACCTAATCTAATCCCCCTAACAAAATAAAAAAGCCCCCCAAAATAGAAAAAAGCCCTACCCTACACTAAATTACAAATAGCCCTTAAAAGGGCCTTTTGCAGGGCATTGCCCCAAAGTAATCAGCTCTTTTACCTGTAAAAAAAATTACAAATCCCCCCCCCAACATTAAAACTTACCACCCACACAACCAACCCTACTCTAAACCCCACCCAATACTCCCTTAAAAAAGCCTAATACTAACCCCTTGATGATCACCTTACCGAAGTCTTCATCCAACCGGGCAGAAGTCCTCAACGAAGCGAGGAGAAGTCTTCATCCAACCGGGCCGAAGTCCTCAACGAAGCCGGGAGAAGTCTTCATCCAAACCGGGCGAAGTGGTCCTCCAGACGGGCAGAAGTCTTCATCCAGACGGCATCTTCTATCTTCATCCATCTGGCGCGAAGCGGGTCCATCTTCAAGACGGCTAAGACTGAATGAAGATTCCTTTAACTGACGTCATCCAAGATGGCGTCCCTTCAGTTCCGATTGGCTGATAGAATTAAGGTAGAAAAAATCATAATAGGATTGAGCTGGCATTCTATTGGCTGTTCCAATCATCCAATAGAATGCAAGCTCAATCCTATTGGCTGATTGAATCAGCCAATAGGATTTTTTCTACCTTAATTCCAATTGGCTGATAGAATTCTATCAGCCAATCGGAATTGAAGGGACGCCATCTTGGATGACGTAATTTAAAGGAACCTTCATTCAGTCTTAGCCGTCGGATGAAGAGGATGCTCCGCGTCGGATGTCTTGAAGATGGACCCGCTCCGCATGGATGAAGATAGAAGATGCCGTCTGGATGAAGACTTCTGCCCGTCTGGAGGACCACTTTGCCCGGCTTGGATGAAGACTTCTTCCGGCTTCGTTGAGGACTTCGGCCCAGTTGGATGAAGACTTCTCCCGGTAAGGTGATCTTCAAGGGGTTAGTGTTAGGTTTTTTTAAGGGGGTATTGGGTGGGTTTTAGAGTAGGGTTTGTTGTGTGGGTGGTGGGTTTTAATGTTGGGGGGGATTTGTAATTTTTTTTTACAGGTAAAAGAGCTGATTACTTTGGGGCAATGCCCCGCAACAGGCCCTTTTAAGGGCTATTTGTAATTTAGTGTAGGGTAGGGCTTTTTTTTATTTGGGGGGGGGGCTTTTTTATTTTGTTAGGGGGATTAGATTAGGCGTAATTAGTTTAAAAATCTTGTAATTTGTTTATTATTTTCTGTAATTTAGTGTTTTTTTGTACTTTAGATAATTTTATTTAATTGTATTTAATTTAGGGAAATAATTTAATTATAGTGTAGTGTTAGGTGTAATTGTAACTTAGGTTAGGTTTTATTTTACAGGTAACTTTGTATTTATTTTAGCTAGGTAGTTATTAAATAGTTAATAACTATTTAATAACTATTCTACCTAGTTAAAATAAATACAAACTTGCCTGTAAAATAAAAATAAACCCTAAGATAGCTACAATGTAACTATTAGTTATACTGTAGCTAGCTTAGGGTTTATTTTATAGGTATTTCGTTTTAAACAGGAATTATTTAGTTAATGATAGGAATTTATATTTAGATTTCTTTTAATTATATTTAAGTTAGGGAGTGTTAGGGTTAGACTTATATTTAGGGGTTAATAACTTTAGTATAGTGGTGGCGACGTTGGGGGCGGCAGATTAGGGGTTAATAAATGTAGGTAGGTGTTGGCGATGTTAGGGGCGGCAGATTAGGGGTTAATAATATTTAACTAATGTTTGCGAGGCAGGAGTGCGGCGGTTTAGGGGTTAATATATTTATTATAGTGGCGGCGATGTCCGGTTCGGCAGATTAGAGGTTAAAAAAATTATTTTAGTGTTTGCAATGCGGGAGGGCCTCGGTTTAGGGGTTAATAGGTAGTTTATGGGTGTTAGTGTACTTTTTAGCACTTTAGTTAAGAGTTTTATGCTACGGCGTTGTAGTGTAAAACTCTGAACTACTGACTTTAAAATGCGGTACCAATCTTGACAGGAGAGGGTCTATGCAATACCTATATATACCGGCGCTATGCAAGTCCCATTGAAAAAAAGAGGATACGCAATTTACGTAAGTGGATTTGCAGTATTTCCAAGTCTGGCCAAAAAAGTGAGCGGTACACCTGTACCTGCAAAACTCGTAATACCAGCGGGCGTTAAAAAGCAGCGTTAGGACCTCTTAACGCTGCTTTTTAAACCTAAAGCACAACTCGTAATCTAGCCGTAAGATTGCTGAGAGGCTCGTGAGTAAGACTATAGAGCTTGAGTAAGACTGTTAACCTTGAGTAAGGCTATACAATTTGATATGCACAAAGACTGCTAAAAAAAACACTACAAAAAATACTAGTAACTAGTAAACTCAAATGAGAACAAAAAAGGCAGATCAATGATTACGATATTGCAATAGCACTGGACGTCCAGGAAACAGAAAATAAAATTTATAGGATGTCTGCAGACAATGGCCTCTATTTATCAAAGTCTGGTGGACCTGATCTGACAGTGCGGATCAGGTCCGCCAGACCTCACTGAATACGGAGAGCAATACGCTCTCCGCATTCAGCATTGCACCTGCAGCTCACAAGAGCTGCTGGTGCAACGCCGCCCCCTGCAGAATCGCGGCCAATTGGCCGCCAGCAGGGGGTGTCAATGAACCCGATCGTACTCGATCGGGTTGAATTGCGGCGATGTCTGTCCGCCTGCTCAGAGCAGGCGGACAGGTTATGGAGCAGCGGTCTTTGGACCGCTGCTTCAAAACTGGTGCAGGCTCGCCAGAAACACAGGGCCTCAAGCTCTATCCGGAGCTTGATAGATATGCCCCATTGTATACAAAAAAGATATATAATAGAACAGAAAAAATATATATAATAAAAATAATAAAAATCGTTAAAAATATCGTAAAAGTATCACCATTAAAAATAGATGAGAATGTTGTATGAAATTGTTTTGTAAAAAATATATGCAGAGATGTAGTTATTCACGAATAATATATATTACTATTTGTTCATCTATTAGACCAGCGGTTCCCAACCTTTTTTCTCTCCTGTACCCCTTGATTAGACTTTTCATTTATGAGTACCCTCTCTCTTCATTACCCCCACCCATTCCTCAAAATAAAGGAAGCACTTTTTTATAGGGGAGGTAAGCTATACCTGAATTGCGTACGACTGTACGTGTATCAACAGGATTAAAGCTCAGATCTTATTCTCAGGAGTCCTGCTGTGTGGCTGGTGCCCCTGGCAGCTGCCTGGTTGCTCCTAAACAAGGCCCTGGGGGGTAGTAATGATCATAAAAATAAATATTTAAATTTGTGAGATCAGATCAATATTAACCACCCAGCCACTATGAACGTTTTTAGTTGGAAGTGAAGCAATCTGCATCAAGCAAGCACTAGAAGCAGTACTTTACTAACTGGCACTGACTATAACTTATTTGGGGATGCAGACCTGCCTCGCCTGTGTGACTCGCAATCTCAAAGGCTCTATCACACGTGTCCACGTAGCTATGCTGCTGCAGTGCCGCTTCTATTTGAGCACTTGCAGTCAAAATTGTGTGCATGGGACAGAGGTGGGTGGAGCAGGAGGCTAAGCTGTCTGGTGACACAGGGTGATCATTAATATGTGGACCGGAGTCATCCACACCCTGTCCACATATTTCAGGTGCAGGGGCTCCCATCTGCCTATATGCCAGGCCAGGACTTCATTTGTCACTTTCAGGCTAAATGCTCCTTCCTTCCACAGTTCCACTATGCTTATTAGTTGATGACCCATTGAGAGTGCCCCCCCGATAGGGTTGCCACCTCAGCCATGTTTTCCTGGACACTTATGAGTTACACATGCTGCAGGGTGTGCAGGGAGGAACATGTATTGTGTTTCTGGACAGCACTATTCATATTCCTCCCTGCACACCCTGCAGCATGTGTAACTTATAAGTGTTCTGTATTTTAAGGGACGGGTGGCAACCCTACCCCCCGACTCTCCCCCCGCATCTTCCGCCATTACCAACAATATTTTTGCGTACCCCCAACCAGCCTGCCAAGTACCCCCAGGGCCAGGGGTACACGTACCCCAGGTTGGGAACTGCTGTATTAGACGATTTTATGGTGTTAAATCTCTTTGGCTCAGAGGTGACGCGTGGATAAGAGGTAAAGTACCTAAGTGCCACTCACTCTCCGTTGAGAGGGGTGGCGTGGAGTGATGGGAATATGCACTTATGTTTAGAAGTGCATGAATCGTCTCTCATGTGTGGTGGTTCTAGTCGCTAAGTTTCTTCGTCCGTTCCTGCGGCACTATGTAGCTCCTGAGTGGCCCTTCTGTCACTCTTGTAGTGGAGATAGTAAATGCTTACAAACACTACGCTTCACTTCCACCTTGCTCCACGTGTGCTAGAGGCATCAGGTGTGACGTGGTGTGCGTGGTTAGAGGATGATCCGCTGTGAATAATGGCTTCTCTAGTTGCAAATATAGGCTGTTTTCTCTTTGGGCTGTCAGTTTACTTGTGCGAAATAAATATCAGACTCCAAGACGTTGGAGTAACTAACATCTCAGGAAAATCCCGAAGTTCTAGAGTCCATGTACACAAAGTGTAAGGAGCAATAATAAAGTCCCAGTAGAACCAAAAAGTCTGACCCAGAAATCAGAGGTACTATGCCCTCTCTTAGTAGCAGAATGTCTGTTATTCAACAAATAGGTTACCAACACAATCAATGCGTTTCACCCCTGGGGGCTTTGTCAAGATGAGTATATATGTATCAATACAGGTAACCTCAGACACCACTATGTTTGCAATATTGTTTATCACCCTTAGCTTTTAATGATCTGTAATACAAAGTACAGCATTTGAGAGAGTGTTGTGATGGCTATCACCCTTAGACTTAATTTTAGTATGTTTTGTTGTTAATCACCCATTTAAGGCATTTGCAATACAAATGAATATGTATGCTTCTCTCTTGTGAGTAGCCATTTGTCACATTTGTATGATTACCTGTTGCGGTGGTACTAGGCCATTTTGGCGCCTCTGTGTTCTTCCCTTTTCAGACATGCGCATATAGCTGCCAGTCACAGGCGACACGCGCATATAGCTGCCAATCACAGGCGATATGTGCATATAGCTGCCAATCACAGGATACATACGCATATAGCTGCCAATCACAGACAACATGCGCATATAGCTGCAAGTCACAGGCAACATGCGCATATAGTTGTCAGTCACAGGCGACATGCGCATATAGCTGCCAATCACAGGCGATATGTGCATATAGCTGCCAATCACAGGATACATACGCATATAGCTGCCAATCACAGGCGACATGCGCATATAGCTGCAAGTCACAGGCAACATGCGCATATAGTTGTCAGTTACAGGTGACATGCGCATATAGCTGCCAATCACAGGAGACATGCACATATAGCTGCCAGTCACAGGCGACATGCGCATATAGCTGCCAGTCACAGGTGACATGCGCATATAGCTGCCAGTCACAGGCGACATACGCAATGTCGTTTTGTTATCAAATGTTATGAGGTTTTGCAAATCAAGAGCAGTTCATTGGTACATCCCTTGATAAGCATGAGGAAATCCATGTTCCTTTGTCAGTTAGGGATGTAAAAGAGCTTGTCTTCCAGCCTCTCTAGAGGGTTGTGCATCTAATAAAATATTCAGAGATATTTTACAGAAAAAGCAAACAAAAATAAATAATTTATATTTTAATTTTCTTTTATTTTCATTATTTCCCATTTTACTTCTATTATCAAATTTACTTTGGTCTCGTTATATTCTTTGTTGAAGAGCATACCTAGGTAGGTAGTGTGCATGCGTCTGGTGAACTATGTGGCAGCAGTTTGTGCAAACACTGCTCCTAGCTCTTGCAAATGTATACAATTGTTAAAAGCATTCGTTCAAAACTGCTGTCATATAGTGCCCCAGAGACATGCCAGCACCTGAGCCAACCTACCGGCATTTCTACAAAAGATACCAATAAAAACAAAAAAAATTAGTAACAGAAATAAATTATCTGAATCATGAAAGACAAATATTTGGTTTCATGTCCCTTTAAAATAAAGTCGATGGTTAATTAGAATTTGCTTTATTTTTCAGTCTTTGTCCCACATGTACTCAGCCAGGAGCGTATGTTTCGCATGATTCAAACGGCAATGACCTGGGCAGATGCACAAGATTACTGCAAAAGAAATTTTGTGGACCTTGCAGACCTTACGAGTGCTTTGGAAATTCCATCGCTGGCTTCTGGAACAACTCTCACCAACCCTACAGCTTGGATAGGAATGTACTTTGATTCATCCTCCAAATCCTTACGATGGTCTACAGGGATTTCCAGTGGATGGATTCCTAATATTATTGCTACGGATGGAGACTGTATTTCAATCTCAAGGGCTTTTCTTCCAGTTGCTTTTCCCTGCACTAACAAAATGTCATTTGTCTGTCTTCAGTGTATGTATCATTTCCCTTAACATTGAATTTGGTTTATACAGGATATGCAGAAATTAGAAATGTGCGATTCGTTTCGGATCGATTCGGAAATTCGGCTGAATTAGTAAAATTCGGGATTCGGATAGATTTGAATTTCCGAATTAAAATAGTGCCGAATCTACTGAATAAATCCGAATTAGTTCGGATTTATTCGGTAGATTTGGATGGCCATGGATTACACTAGTATTGTACAGTATATTAGGTTATATCACTCTGCTATGGGTTACACCTAATATACAGTACATATACTAGTCTAATACACAGCACATCCCACCTAACACTTACCGAAATTCCGAATTTCCGAACCGAACCGAATCCAGCCGAATTTATTCGAATCCAAATAAATCCGAAACATATCCGAAACGAATTGATTCAAATTTTTCTGAATTCGAATAGATCCGAACCGAAATTCTAAAAAATTCGAATCGAACCGAACCAAATTTTTTCGCCATGCACATGTCTAGCAGAAATTCCGCTCTTTTTTAAGACTATGGGGCCGATTTATGAAGATGCAAAATGCTGACAGCATAGGCTAGCGGCATTTATCATTGCACAAGCATTTCGTGTGAAATGCTTGTAGAATAAGGAGCGCTCAAGGAAAGAGCAATAGGGTACTGGAGTATAATAACAGAATGTATTGTTATCATACTCCAGTACTCTGTTGCTCTTTCCTTGAGCGCTCCTTATTGTACGTTGTTTCTATGTATTTATTCTGTTGGTTATACCTAGGGAAGGGTTAGTCTGAATAGGAGCTTTTAGAGTACATTTCTGTGCGCCCTGTTTTTCCGGGTTTTTTTTGCAGTGTGAAATGCTTGTGCAATGCCGCCCCATGCACATTCGTGGCCAATCGGCTGTTATCAGGGGGTGTCAATCGTCTCGATCGTATCCGATCGGGATAATTGCTGTCCGCCGCCTTAGAGGTGGCGGACGAGTTAAGGAGCAGAAGTCTTAAGACCGCTGTTTCTTAACATATGTTTCCGGCGAGCCTGAAGGTTCGCACGGAAACAGCTGCATTCGCAGCTACATAAATCGGCCCCTGAGCCTTTAAATTATACTTGTATTCAGGTTCATTTAAAGGAACATTGTTATGCATGAATTACATGCTTTTATTTGTAGCTATTGTACCGCTGATCTAAAGCTCTCCGATCTGTTGAAATGATCTAAGAATTCTCGTCAGTTCTGTGATGCCCAATGAAACCCAATATTTTTTCTTTCAGGATTCAGATAGAGCATGCAATTTTGAACAACTTTCTACTGTACTTCCATTATCAAATATTGTTTGTTCTCTTGGTATCTTTTGTTGAAAAGCAGGGACGTAAGCTCATGAGCGTGCATGTGTCTAGAGCACTATATGGTAGCAGTTTTGCAAGAATGTTTATCCATTTGCAAGAGCACTAGATGGCAGCACTACTTCCTGTCATGTAGTGTTCCAGACACCTGCCTAGGTATCTCTTCAATAAAGAATACCATGGAAACAAAGCAAATTTGATCATAGAAGTAACTGGAAACTATTTTTTATTTTTTATTGTATTCTCTGTCTTAATCACAAAAGAATATTTGTGTGTTTGATATCCATTAGGGTTCTAGATGTTAAGGAGAAGCACTAACAATACAATATAATACTAAAAAATAGCCCCCAAAGATATTGTGTGATTTCTCACCATTCCTGCAAGTTTTTTTACATCAAGCCCTATGTGTTTACCCCCAACAAAATAGAAAAACAATCATCTTCCTTTAATTTAATGTTATATTAAGTTATCTTGGACACAATTTTTTGTAAATGATTATTACCAGTTTGGCCACATACACTCAAAGAGTTGTAATGCTTCTATTACAATGTTATGTCGGCCCACTGGGATGAATTCCAATGAACATCCAATCAATGTGTGTGTCATATGACACTCTTAGGCCCATATTGATCAAGCTCCGTACAGAGCTTGAAGGGCTGTGTTTTTCTGGCGAGTCTTCAGACTTGCCAGAAACACAAGTTATGAAGCAGCGGTCTAAAGACCGCTGCTCCATAACCCTGTCCGCCTGCTACGATCGGGTTGATTGACACCTCCCTGCTGGCAGCCGATTGGCTGCGAGTCAGTAGGGGGTGGCATTGCAATGTTAAATGCGGAGAGCGTATTGCTCTCCTCATTTTGCGAGGTCTTGCGGACCTGATCCGCACTGTTGGATCAGGTCCGCAAGACCTATGATAAATAGGGGCCTTAAAGTCGAGCCCTTTGAAAAGCCCTTAGGAAGACTATCTAGAGACTAGTGGGTGGAACTGCTCTCTATCTTACAGCCCAGCCAAAAGAGGAAATGAAGGGGGGGGTGGAGGAACAGAAGATACCAAGTAGGATTACAAATCTTGTATTATAAAATATATAAACATTTTTTTTTTTAAATAAGTATGTGGTTTTGCTTGTAGACTAATATATTTTTCATTGCAACTTTTTTAAAGTCTGAAATTTACCACCACTTTAGATAGAATGTGCTGTTAGCCCATGTTAAACTTGTGCACTGATACTCTGCTGATCCTCCTCAGCATGATTATTGTATAAATCTCATGATTACTCTATTTTTGATCAGTACCAAAATCCACATTTCCACTGACACCCAGAGCTTTTGTGGTAAAGGCAGCATATGGTCTGTAATCATAATAAAAAAAGACATGGGCAAAATGTTGGGATTCAGCACTCATATGTGAAATGAATGCTGATTTTCACTGCAGCAGCAGCATTTGTTTTGGCGCCGGATATATCAGTGTAAAAGAGTAACACACAGAGATCTGTGCAAATCCAAATCTTTGTGTGTTGCACTTTTACACTGATATATCCGGCACTGAAACAAAACTAATTTCACTGCCTGCAGCCATATTCAGTGTTTGTTTTGCAAACAAATGCCGAATCCTGAAATTTTGCACATGCTTAAAAGGGACAGTCAAGTCAAAATTAAACATACGCAAGTACAGTGGTTGGACAAAATAATGTGAACTCCTTGCATCTATTAATGCTTCCAACTTCTTGGAATAGATTCATACAACTGTTGAATAGTCTCCAGTGGAATGTTTTAGTTTTCATCCATCAGAATATATGCCAACTGCTTCAGAGATGTTGGAGAAGGGAATCTGCTTCTCACTCTGCTCTCCAAAACTGCATACAGTGGTTTGATAATACTTGTCAGGTAATTGAGCTGGCCAGGGCAGATGTTGAAGTTCATCTTGGTCTTCTTCCAACACAGAACTGTTCTGGCTTTGTATGGGGGCATTAAGATCTTGAAAAATGTCATCATAGGATGTACCTGATCATCTAGAAGGTCTAAGTACTTGCTGGTAGTAACTTGACCATTTAGGGTAATGATGGGGCCAGCCAAATGCCAAGATATGGCCGCGCAGATCCACCCACATGTTTGACCATTGGAACCTGCAGGTCTTTGAGACGCAATGCGACCTACAGGGAATCGATGCGGGAGACTGGGTGACCATCCTCCTCAGCAAGCTGTCTGGTAGGGCTCTAGATGCTTTTGAGACCATCCCTGAGGAAGATCAAAAGGATTATGACTAGGTCAAGGAAAGATTGACATTACCCTGGAGTCCCATAGGCTCAAGTTCCAACTTCCATGGAATTGGCACATCGGATGTCTCGGTCCATGGATGCCTGGTTCGCTGGGTCATTCTTTTACCTTGGCAGAGGTTGGTAAACTGATTTTGCTGGAGCAGTTCTATGAACAGACACCCTTGGAAGTTCAGGACTGGGTTAGGGACCACAAGCCACTAACAGTGGATCAGGCAGCAGTCTTAGTGGACCAGTATGCGGATGCACGAAGAATGCATCGCCCACAGGTCTGTCCCCTCCAGAGGCTGATCAGCCAAGCAGCTCACCGTTCGGTGCTTTCAACAGCTTGCCTATCGGCACCCACCCCGACCTTACGTCCAACCCCCGCACCTCTGCTCAAGAAGATGGTCCTAGGTGTTTTGGCTGCAACCAAGTGGGGCACCTCTGTTATAATTGCCCCAGAGGAGTACTGCAGTCCTTCTGGGATCCAGCACCATCCGGGCCCCCCAGAGCAGCAGCCCACTGCATAGACAACTGTAGAGTCGGCCCTGTCGTTCTCATGGCGAAGAAGAATTCAGAGTTCTTCACGAGGTTGACTTTGTTTCCAGCTGCAGCATTGGACAACAGGCATCACCACCGGCAAGACGTGAGGGTGAATGGGTGACACACCCAGGGGTTTACGAGACAGCGGTGCCACCATCACCCTGGTACAGCCCCAATTGGTCACCACTGAGGATCACACTGGCCGGGAAATCACAGTCCGGGTAGGCAAGATCCTAAGCATCCCGAAAGCCTGCATCTACTTAGACAGGGGAGCCAGAGCCCGGGATGTGGAAGTTGGAGTAATGCGGGGGTTTCCAGCGGATGTATTGCTCTGTAAATGACCTTAGGCCACCTCATCGTTCCTCATTGTTCCAGGTAGATGGTGGACCAGAAACTTGTGCTGTGACCACTCGCCAGGAGGCGAGGCAGGCAGAGCCAACACTCGATGATGGTACCCAGGTAAGGGCAGACTCTGCTACCCCTGACACGACCCTTTCACCCTTTCCTTGAACTTCAACTGCCCAGTTTGCCCAAGACTCCCTGACTGACCCTTCCCTGGCCAGTTACAGAGAGAGAGCAGGACGGACCTGAGAGGTTTGGAGGGTTAATGGATAGATGGGGGAAGGGGTTACTGTACCGGGTTACAACCAGTCAGGGAGCACATCCTGTGCCCAAGAGGCAGCTCGTGTTGCTGCAGAACTATTGGCATCACCTGCTTAGCGTTGGGTATGACATTCCCCTAGCCTTTCACTTTGGGGTGACCAAAACCCACCATTGTATTACTCAGTTGTTCTTTTGGCCCATGATCACAGGGGACATTCAACACTACTGCCAGACGTGTTATACTTGTCAGAGGGTGGGCAAGAGGGGTGACAGCTCTAAAGCTTCCCTATACCCCTACCAATCATATCTGAGCCCTTTAGCCGGATTGCCATAGACCTGGTGGTTGGACCGCTACCATGCCCCAGTTTCTCTGGTAAGAGATATATCTTGATGGTGGTAGATTATGCCACCCGGTACCCGGAGGCAATCCCCCTGACAAATATCCATGCAGAAACGGTGGCGGATGCCCTGTTTCGGATATTTTCCAGGGTGGGTTTCCCTCGGGAGATACTCTTAGACCAGGGGACTCAGTTCACCGCTGACCTGACCCAGCAACTCCGGAAGCTATGTGGAATAAGACCCCTGCATAGTTCTCCTTACCACCCCCAGGCCAACAGAGTTTGTGAAAGGTTTATTATGGGTGAGGGGGCCATTAGACTTGCTTAGAACCCACTGAAGAAGAAAGTGAGGAGGATGAGGAGGGTATGTGTTAGTCTTAAGGGACCGGCTGAAAGAGCTCACGGACGCCCTCCGAGAGAACCTTTAGTACGTGCAGAGATGGCAGAAGTGGTGGTACGATCGCACCGCCCGGAACAATACCCTGGCTGTGGGACAGACAGTTTTTCCCTCAAGCTGACCAAAGCGGACAAGTTAAAGGCTGCTTGACAAGGACCTTACAAGGTGGTGAAACAGATTTGTGACACCACCTACCTGGTAGCTAAATGTTCTGATGAAAGAGTCCAACGGACCTTTCATGTGAATATGCTCAAAGCGTACCAGGAAAGGTCAGAAGAGGTTGCCGTCATCTGTGCTTCCACAGGGGAAGACTCAGAGAACCTTCCCCTGCCGGAACTCCCCAAGCGGACCAGGGATAGTGTAGGTATTGAGAAGGTTAGATGAGCAGCTAGGGACCTTACAAAAGGAGCAGGTCAGGAGGGCCCTTAGCCAGCATCAGGAAATGTTCTCCACAGCCCCTGGGTACACTACCATGGCAGTGCACCGTGTGGAGACCCCCGGACAACTGATTCTCCATGGAGATTAGGGAGATGCTTGATCTAGGAGTCAACGACCCGCTTTTGCGTTTATTATAGGAAACTTAATGACCACACCACGACCGACGCGTACCGGATGCCCCGAGTCAATGAACTCTTAGATCGCAACGCTTGGGGAAACTGACACCCCTTGACCTATGCAAAGGTACTGGCAAATTCCACTGGACATGGAAGCTATTTCGAAGTCTGCATTTATCACCCTATTTGGCCTGTACCAGTTTCACAGTCATACCATTTGGGATAAAAAACGCTCCGGGGATGTTCCAGCGGATGGTAGATCGACTCCTAGATGGCCTCCAGGACTATGCCTGTGCATATCTGGACATCGCAAACTACAGCGATACCTAGGAAGAGCATCTGCTCCACCTGAGTACTGTGTTGGACCGCATTAGGGCTGCTAGACTGACATTGAAGCCAGAAAAGTGCAGAATAGGGATGTCCAAGGTTCAGTACCTTGGACATCGAGTGGGTTGTGGGTGACAACGACCCGAACCTGCAAAGGTTGAGGAGTTTGCTCAGTGTCCCACCCCCTGGACAAAAACCCAGGTCTTGGCTTTCATAGGGACGGCAGGGTGTTACCATAGGTTTGAGCGGCTGAGGCACAAGCCCTGATGCCGACTCCCTGGGAAAATTTTTGGCCAGACTAACTGGAACTAGTTTCGGTCACCTCCAGACCACACCCAGATGACTCAGCCCTTATCAATAGAACCTGCCCCACACACTTAGGCACCACTAATCCCATTATCATCAAAGAGAGCCTACATGCCCAGAGTCAGAATCACTGTTATCTGTGTCAATAGCCTTCCCATTGTTCCCCTGTTTGATCTGATTACCTTCCCATTGATCCCCTGTTGATATAATTACCTTACCATTGGTCCCCTGTTGATATGATTACCCAGTTGAAGTGGGATTGTCCCTTAAAAAGACTATAACATGTCTGTACACCTTGGAATAAAGTCTTCGTTCTGTTTAATTTACTCCAAATTCGGCCTTGTCTGATTCTTGGGGTAATTATTGGAGGTTTTTGCATTTTCCAGTCTGTAGGAAGCACTACTGGCAGATATACCCAGGAGGGGTATTAGGGAGATTTGTCACTGAGACAATCCTAGTGTTTACAAAGAGAGTTGTGTTATTCTAAGAATATCATTCTGCAAGATTACTTAATTTATGTGATGGTATACAGACATTCATATATATGTTATGCACTTATATTTTCTCACAGATATATTTGGCTTATCAGGATACTTAATAATTTAGGTGTTAACTGATACAGGCTGGAATGCAAGAATTTGGACAAGGATAGAAGAAGATTATTAGATTTACAAAGACAGACATACACTCAGAACTCGCTATGATTTATAGCCCCTATTCAGACAAACCGGCCCCCCTGACTGTGTCTAGTTAACCCCTGCGGACCTGACTAAGCACTGCAAGGAAAAAGAGATATACATTGGTTTTTTTTACAACAGTTGGGAATAATGTAAATGATGACTCATCAAACCATATCACTAATTTCCAGTCTTCAGCTGTCCAGGTTTTATGATCATGAGACCATTTTTTTCATATTTTAGCATTGCTGTTTGTGCTTAAAGGTTTAGCAATTGCAGCGCTTCCATAGATGTTGTTTTTGGGAAGTTCTCTATGGACGTTTTTGTGAAAACAGGGTCTTTAAGGTAGATATTGAGTTCTGCTCTTACTTTTGCTGCAATAGGTTGATTGTGTTCAACGGTCACTATTATTCAATTTCGTTTTTTCGCCACTGTTCTTCTTTGACAATTAAAGGGACATAATACTCATATGCTAAATCACTTGAAACTGATGCTGTATAACTGTAAAAAGCTGACAGGAAAATATCACCTGAGCATCTCTATGTAAAAAAGGAAGATATTTTACCTCACAATTTCCTTAGCTCAGCAGAGTAAGTTCTGTGTAAAAAGTTATACTCAGCTGCTGCTCAGCTGCAGGTAAAAAAAAAGAAAAGAAAAAAAATGAAGAAATGAACAGCAGCCAATCAGCATAAACAGTGCTGAGGTCATAAACTCTTTTACTGTGATCTCATGAGATTTTACTTAACTCTCATGAGATTTCATTGTAAACTTTCTTACACTGAATAGGGAAATAAGATGAGTGTGCATGAAAGCAAGCTCCTTTCGCTGTCCTGGGACAGACATACTGATTTGTTGCTTAGAAGTCCTTTACAATGGGATGTGGCTACTGAGGAACTTTTGAGGCAAATTATCTTTCTTTTTTACATAGAGATGTTCAGGTGATATTTTCTAGTCAGCTTTTTACAGCTATGCTGCATGACTTTCAAGTGTTTAAACATTTGGGTATTATGGCCCTTTAAGTTTTGCCATGCTTTGTGTGCGCAGTTATAACTGTGGAGACTGTTGCTCTTGAAACAGCAATCAATTTGTCTCTTATGGTTACAGATGGTTCTGCTAAATGGGCAACCCACAATAAATGGGCAAGACACCCGCTTGCTGCATTCAGCTCTTTTAGGAGCCGGATTTCTTCTTCTGAGAGTGCAACACACTACAATCTGAATTTGCATAGATTGTAGTGTGTTTCACTTTCACAAGAAGAAATCCGTCTCTGAAAAACAGTCAAATGCCGTGAATGGCCGCTTTCTTCCGCATTTAGAGGAATTCAAAAAACCCCGAATGCACATGCCAAAAAATTAACACACGTTGAACTATAAGAGCTTAGTTAAATGTTGACAACTTGATTCTATTTTTAATTAAAGGGCCATAATACCCAAATGTTTAAACACTTGAAAGTGATGCAGCATAGCTGTAAAAAGCTGACTAGAAAATATCTCCTGAACATCTCTATGTAAAAAAGAAAGATATTTTACCTCAAAAGTTCCTCAGTAGCCACATCCCATTGTAAAGGATGTCTGAGCAGCATTTTAGTGTGTCTGTCCTGGGACAGCTTAGGGGATGAGCCTCGTGAACTCTCATATTATTTCACCAATCAGGTAAAGGAAGCTTACTATGAAATCTCATGAGAGTTAAGTCAAATCTCATGAGATCACAGTAAGAGTTCATGACCTCAGCACTGCTGATGCTGATTGGCTGCAGTTCATTTCTTCATTTTTTATTTTTTTTTACCTGCAGCTGGGAGCAGGTGAAGTATAACTTTTTACACAGAACTAACTCTGCTGGGCTGAGGAGATTGTGACGTAAAATATCTTCCTTTTTTACATAGAGATGCTCAGGTGATATTTTCCTGTCGGCTCTTTACAGTTATACTGCATCAGTTTCAAGTGATTTAGCATATGAGTATTATGTCCCTTTAACATTTGGGGGTCATCATTTTATTATTGATAATGAGTTTAGAATTTCTGTGACATTTCTGAACTTTTTTGCCTCTGACAGATCCAGAAGGATGGATCCCGACTGTTGTACCATCTCCTGCTAACCCAACTGTTGCACCATCTCCAAATAATGCAGCAAGTGTAATTCCCACCGGGGTCACCACAGGGCAAGGTATATTGTTTCTTAATGCCTCCTATTCCTTTTGTATTCATAGTACAGTGATTCTGAAGCCATACTGATAATTTCATGATTTAGTAACAATGAATACAAATTCCTTCATACTCCTCATATTTTTCTGGAATGGCTCAGTATATCCATTCTGAATTAAAATTTTACCTAAAAATCTGTGTTTACTGTGTATGTGTTAAAGGGATATTAAACAGTAATTCATAGTTGCCAACATTTGAAAAACATTTTCAGGGACACTGCAGCAGAGCCACACCCATTTACAGTTTGCATTGCTCCACCTACTCAGATCGACCCCCAAAACAAGCAAATTAAAGTGATGGTGACTATCCTAGCGTTTTTGAAACGCTAGGATTTACCAGTGCAACAAATTAAAGGGACTTTCATTCATGCTGAAAGTTCCCTCGTTTGCCTGTAGGTGATGTTAGCCAATAGCGTGCTAGCCATCCGGCATAATGCCAATCGGCCTGCACAGCTATTGGCTAAGAGGTGGAAACATTATCTCATTGAAAAAAATAGCATTCTGCTGTGGGCGGCCTGAGGCACTCAGAGAGGCATAAACTGCAGGCAAATAAAGGAACATTCAGCATAAAGTTTTTTATACTTCATGACTGAAAGTCACCTTTATTTGTAGCACTGGTAAATCTTAGCCTTTCAAAAATGCTAGAATTCACCATCACTTTAAATACTAGTAGTATACATTTGTGCCATACTGATTGTTTAAAGTGATAGGAGAGTCAAAATTAACCATTATGTAATTTTCAAATTCACTTCTACTATGAAATTTAGTTTGTTCTCTTGGATACCTTTGTTGAAAAAGAATATGTACATATCCTCAGCAGCTATAGTGCATTACTGGGAGCTAGTTGGTGATGGGAGGTTTTACACATTTGTCTTTTGTCATTGGCTCACCAGATATGCTTAGCTAGCTCCTAGTAGTTCATTGCTTCATTGGAGATTACTTTAACTTTGTGTTTATTCCCTTTGCAAGGTTTAAACACAATTATATTCAAGCAAGAGTATTAGAGCATTTTCTTTTTTGCACTGTTACACCCCTTTAATCATCAAGCTCCTCATCACATACTTTATTCTCGCGCACATAACTTTCATAGGAAGAATACATTAACAGCAAGTACTAAACTAAGCAAGCAAAAGTTAAATTATTAACCCTTAAAAGCATCTGTAAAGCAGGACACCACAATGCACTCTAGTTTATATAGATGTTACATAGCCTGAAATTAGACAGTGATATTACCTTATTATATTTAGGGCCAGATTACAAGTGGAGCAATATTTGCTGAGTAATACCAGCGCACGCTAATGTACTATAATGGTAGTGGTATTATAAGTTGAGCACAATGCGAACGTGAGCTCATGTTTGCATTGCACAGAAGCATTGCTCTCACAAGAGTGCACTTCCATAGGCTTCAATGGGAGCCTTATTTTCATGCTGTCAGACACGTCTGAGAACATAGCGCAGCGAAGGGGGTAAGTTGCGCAGCGATGGGCAGCAGATTGTAAATATATATGTATATGATTATAGGTATGTGGTAATATATGTATATACAGGCATACCTTGTTTTATTGCACTTCCCAGATATTGCTCTCTTTACACATTGAAATTTTGTAGCAACCCTGTGTCAAGAAAGTCTATCAGCGCCATTTTTCCAACATATATAAACACATAAAATCAAATGAATATACATATATACACATCTATATATCCTGCTCACCGGTGGTCGCTAATAGGGGTGTCAATCATCCTGATCGTATCGTATCAGGTTGATTTCAGTCCGCGACCTAAAAGACGGCCGCTGATTCTTAACTTCCATTTCAGACGAGCCTGAAACGATAAGCGTAGAAAGCAGCATCCGCTGCTTAAAGGGACACTGAACCCATATTTTTTCTTTCGTGATTCAGATAGAGCATGAACTTTTAAGCAACTTTCTAATTTACTCCTATTATCAAATTTTCTTCATTCTTTTGGTATCTTTATTTGAAATGCAAGAATGTAAGTTTAGATGCCGGCCCATTTTTGGTGAACAACCTGGGTTGTCCTTGCTGATTGGTGAATACATTCATCCACCAATAAAAAAAAGTGCTGTCCAGAGTACTGAACCCAAAAAAAGCTTAGATGACTTCTTTTTCAAATAAAGATAGCAAGAGAACGAAGAAAAATTGATAATAGGTGTAAATTAGAAAGTTGCTTAAAATTGCATGCTCTTTCTGAATTACAAAAGTTGGGTTCAGGGTCCCTTTAATAAATCTACCCCTATGACTCACTGAAGGCTCAGATGATGGTTAGTATTTTTTTAGCAATAAAGTATTTTTTAATTAAGGTATGTACATTGTTTCTTTAAACATAATTTTATTGCACACTTAATAGACTACAGTATAGTAATGTAAATATAACTTTTATATGTACTAATAAAAAATTAGTGTGACTCACTTTATTGCAATAGTCTAGAAACCCACAATATCTACGAGGTGCACCTGTACACATATTAACACATAAATATATATGTATATAAGCATATACATATATACAGTATGTACTGGGAACGCACAGTTCCCATAGACCGCAATGTAAGGGCACTTTTCAGTGCCGTTTTTTTTTTAACACTCCACACCCGCCAACTTTACCCCCTTATAACTTCGTATTGCAGTTATTTTATTAAAAAATAAAAATGCTATTATCTTTATTTTTTAAGTTTGAACATTATAGTTTAATTTGGTAACATTTATAAAATTAACCAGAGATGTGATCTCTGGTTAATTTTATAAGCGCTAATTTTTAATGGCTGTTTATTTATTGCGTGCTCGAAAACAAACAAATTTGCCCATTTGCGGGCACGTGATAAATTAGCGCTACACTTGTAATCTGGCCCGTAATCTGCTGACTATTCTCTCTGGGCTGCTGTAATAAAGAACAATGTATGTAGATATACTGAGGATTTGTTTTTTATGTAATATTTTTGCTAAACCACTATTAACCCCTTAAGGACCAGCGACGTACCCTGTATGTCGTTGGCCTTTTTTTGGGACTTGTTTGTTTTATAACGCGGTCTTGCCACCAGCGTTGAGACTGCTCTATTCCACAAAGCCTGCTGGAGGGAGTGCATTAATAGCGTGTTCTTGCTAGACTTGTGCTATTATGTCCTGAAAAAACCCTTAACGACCAGTGACATACAGGGTACATTGTGGTCATTAAGGGGTTAAAAGATTCAGATTTAGGTGGAATTTTATAAGGTAAATAGTCATTTTTTAACTTTGTTAATGCATTGCTTGCTGGCAATAGGTTAATAGACCCAGAAATTCCCCAGTGAATCTGTATTATTTTTTGTATATTCTGTGAATTCCAGTCCCAGGGACATTTCACATGTTCCAAATTGAGATACCTTGCTTCATCACACATTGTATTCTACCCACCCTAGTATTATATATCACAGTATATGTACCTACCTGACACCTGTCTGCACACTTCTAAACTTTAACACAACACAACTGAAGATCACAGATAGTTACAAAAGAAAAAAAACCTTACATACAGTAAGCAATGAGTAATACTAGAGTAAAATTGAAAACCACAGTGACCTCTGTGGTGGGAGGACTGCACTGCGCATAATATTATAAACTAAATACAGGCTGAGCTGAACATGGGACAGGCTTAAAGGGACAGTCTACACCAGAATTTTTATTGTTTTAAAAAGATAGATAATCCCTTTATTACCCATCTCCCAGTTTTGCATTACCAACACAGTTATATTTATATACTTTTATATATATATATATATATATATACACACACACAAGTACCTACATACATTTTGGCGGAGAAGGGTAAGTTACTACCAAGACAATATATCAATATATATTTTTAGCATTATGGATTACAATTCCTTTTTTTGAACACTGGATTGTATTTGCACAACTGTGAAGATCGCATTTTAACTGTTTATTAGTCACTAAGACAGATTGTTATCACAATATGCACTATTTTTGAATTTTTTACCGTTTACACTGTTCTTTGCTTATCGTTTTAAAGTGCAGTTTTTTCACTATTTTACAATTTTTTGATTTTTGACACGCCATTGACTTTGACACATATTTTTTCACACAAAGTTTATTTTTTCATTCAAGCATCTGCACTTTTTCTCTTACGCAATACCTATTGCGAACTTCTGGGAAAATATTAGGAGAAGACACACTAATAATCACTTAGATATAAGGTGAATCAGGAGAATAATTAAGACCACCGTCTCAACACGACCAAAGGTCTACACATAAATTATTTTTACTGACAATACAGCTAGACATTCTCTCACAAGTTATATCTTATCATATGTAAACTATTGTTGTTTACCAAGAATTTGGGCTTTTAAACTTATTGTAAAATCTTGGATCCTTGATTATTTGTTTTAATTGTTACATTGTTTTAATTGTTACATTGTTTTAATATCCTTTATTAAAATGCATCTGTTTGAATAAACTTGACTGCATAAGTGATATTCTCCAGACCCTGCCATTGTTATTTGGCGCTTTGATATTATTTTTTCTGATTTTCCACTTCCATTTGACCGCTAGGGGTCAATTTATTAGAGCTAAGGGTCATCATAGTAGCAGGCGCTCAGTGAAACACCTCACCTTACCACTGTTTTTTAATATTTTTATTGCGAAATACAGGTTATAGATAACAAAAATGGCAATAGTGATGGTACATTCATTGATCATGTTGCATTAGTAGGATGGATTTGGTAAACAATAGAGCTCTTCTGGTCATTTCTTCTTTAGTATGAGTTCAAATGCGGCCGATGTGAAAAGTCTTTTAAAGGACATTAAAGATCTGTGCCGCTGGTTTAGCATTCTTTTGTCATAGTCCGACTGTACCTAGTTTTAGCTGTCTGTTTTTCACATTTTTACAAAGATAAATTAAATTATTCAACCAAAAACAAATAATAACTAACAGTAGCTGAAAACATAAAAACATATTTTCCTGAGTGTGACTGAGTATATGTAATAAGTGTCATGATGTGATGGGTTCTTGGTGTGCAGGGGTCTGGTATATAACAATGGATATAGGTGAGATCCTAGATTACCTTATTTTCTAGTGTTGCTCTTAGGGGTATCATTGGTTGGGTTGTGTCTCCCAGAGGAACATTATATCAGCGTGCGTGTCTAACTGATTTGCAATGAGATAATGGTATCTTTCTAACTTGAGGTTGGTTTGTGTTTCTTGTATCCATGTTTGCAGAGTGGGTATTGTTTATCATGATTTGTTTTTCACATTTTTACAAAGATTAATTAAATTATTCAACCAAAAACAAATAATAACTAACAGTAACTGAAAACATAAAAACATATTTTCCTGAGTGTGACTGAGTACATGTAATAAGTGTCATGATGTGATGGGTTCTCGGTGTGCAGGGGTCAGGTATATAACAATGGATATAGGTGAGATCCTAGATTACCTTATTTTCTAGTGTTGCTCTTAGGGGTATTATTGGTTGGGTTGTGTCTCCCAGAGGAACATTATATCAGCGTGCGTGTCTAACTGATTTGCAATGAGATAATGGTATCTTTTTAACTTGAGGTTGGTTTGTGTTTCTTGTATCCATGTTTGCAGAGTGGGTATTGTTTATCATGATTTGTAAAAGTTTCACATGTGTTCTAGAGTCAAGTTTCGGGTATTTGTGGAAGAGGAATGTCATTGGGTCCAGGGTTATGGGTGTACCTAGTGTATCTTGTATGTAGGTGGAAATAGATTCCCAAAAGGGTTGAATTTTAGGACAGGTCCGCAAAATATGATATAAGGTCGCTTCATCTGAGCATTGTCTCCAGAAGCGGTTGGAAGAGTTAGGGAAAATGTGTTTAAGTCTTTGTGTCATTAAATACCATCTTTGGCTGAGTGGGCTGATTTGCGGATGGAGATAAAAATTGATCGGCAGACAGCAGCTGGGATGAGAAACGGCAAATCTCTCTCCCAGGATTTGGTAGAATTCGGCAAATAGCGACGTGAGCAGTTTGTATGTCAGTGAGATAATGTGGTGTATGGGAGAGGAGGAACTACACATTTTCTCAAATGGGGTTCTCTGTCTTGTTAGATTGTGTTTATGTGTAGATTGGAGGAAATGGTTGAGCTGGTGGTATCTAAACCATGTTGCATAAAACCCATCGCCTAAGTGTTTGATATATTGTCTTGGTAGTAACTTACCCTTCTCCGCCAAAATGTATGTAGGTAAAAGGAGATGTTTATATCTTTGGTACCCGATGAAGTAATATTGATACTTGGTTGGAAGTCAAAGTTTTGTACAGTAGGCGTGAGTGGTGAGGGGATTGTGGAAATATTAGGGTGGGGTTTGACTATCTCTGTCCAGGATCTATGGGTTTCTGATATTATGGCGTTTGAAGATTTTCTTATTTTAGTCTGGCAACTGTCAATCCAGCATGAGGCACCCAATTGGGGATAATCTGCAAATTCGTGCTCTAGTCTGACCCATTGTTTATGATGGTGTTCATCATAAGTGCACCACTCTACTATCCTGGAGAGGAAAACTGCATTTCAGTATTTGTGTATGTTAGGAAAGCCTAGTCTGCCATGAAGGGGGTCTCTGTATAAGGTTGATTTGGCAATTCTAGTAGGCTAGATTTCCATATGTAGGAATTAATTATGGATTGTAATTTATGGAGTAAAGAGTTTGGGATGGGGATTGGTACCGTTGTAATATAGATAATATTTTTGGTAGTAAGGTCATTTTGGCTGCACCTATCCTTCCTAACCTTGAAATAGATTTAGGGGTCCATGATATGGTGTGTGCGGATATGCTCGAAATAAGAGTGTCATCATTTAATTTGATCAAATCAGCTAAATTAGAGGAAAGGTGTATTCCTAAGTATTTGAGTGAGCAGGTTCTAAGAGAGAATTGGGTTATAGATTGTAGTGATGCTAGGTCTTCATTTGTTACGTGTACCGGGAGTAGCTCCGACTTCTCAAAGTTGATTGAGAAGTTGGAGACCGTGCCATATGACTTAAGGAAAGAGTGTGCAGCCTGAAGTGATTTTGTTGGTGCAGTTAGGGTTAGTAGGAGGTCATCGGCAAATAGAGCTAACTTGTATTCAGAGGATTTGATTTTTATTCCCTCAACCGAGGGGGAGGCATGAAGAATGGTAGCGAGTACTTTCATTGTTAGGACGAACAGTAAGGGTGACAATGGGCACCCTTGTCTTGTACCGTTACTAACTGGGAAAGATTCTGAAAGGAGCCCATTTACTTTTATCTTGGCTGAGTGAGTTGTGTAGAGGATGGTTATTTTGGAGATAAATTATTTGGGGAGGCCAAATTTATGTAGGGTGCATATTAAAAAGGTCCAATCTAAGCGATCAAATGCTTTTTCAGCATCCGTTGTTGATTATTTAGTATTGGTAGTTGGTGTTGGGAGGTATGCTGTAGAAGGTGTATCGCCTTTACCATATTATCTTTGGTCTCTCTATGTGGTACAAAACCCGTCTGGTCATTATGTATCAGATGAGGGAGAGTGGTGTTTAGCCGGTTGGCAAGAATTTTTGAGTATAATTTGAGGTCAATGTTTAGTAATGATATGGGACAAAAATTGAAGGGTGTATCAGTCGGTTTGCCCGGTTTAGGTAGTACTGTGATGTTTGCCTCGAGCATGCGTGAAGGAAATGGATGTTATGTGTCTATATAATTAATAATTTAAAGAGATGTGAGATGAGTAATGGTTTAAATTGTTTATAGTAAAAGTTACTGAAGCCATCTGGACCTGGGCTCTTCCCTGTTTTTAGAGATTTAATTGCAAGTCCAATTCCTTGTGTGTTATGGCTTGATTAAGTAGATGTAAATACTCTGGGTGTACCTGGGGAAGATCTATTTGACTGAGATATTTTTCACATAAGTCTTTGTGGTCGGGTTTTAAGAGCTCAGTGAATAAGTTGTATAGTTTGGTGTAATATTGACGAAATTTCAACAACTTTTAAACAACTTTCTGATTTACTTCTATTATCAAACGTTCTTTGTTTTCTTGGTATCTTTTGTTGAGAAGCAGTATATAGCAGTCGTTTTACAAGCATGTTATGCATTTGCAAGAGCACTAGATGGTTTTACTTTTTCTGCCATGTAACACTCCACACGTGTAATTTTTTAAAAATTGCATGCTTTGTTGTTTAAAAAGATAATCCCTTTATTACCAATTTCCCAGTTCTACACTGTTTTAGAAATTTACTTTTTACCTCTGTGATTACCTTGTACGTAACCTTTCCCAAACTGCCCCCTTATTTCTGTTCTTTTGACATACATGCATTTTAGCCAATCAGTGCTCACTCCAGGGTAACTTCACGTGCATGAGCTCAATGTTATCTACATGAAACACATGAACTAATGCCCTCTAGTGGTCAAAATCCATTCAGATTAGAGGCAGGGCAGTCTTCTAATTAGCATATGAACCTCCTAGAATTCGCTTTCAACTAAGAATACCAAGAGAACAAAGCAAAATTGGTGATAAAAGTAAATTGGAAAGTTGTTAAAAATTACATTCCCTATTTAAATCATGAAAGTTTTTTTTTGGATTTGACTGTCCCTTTAACTTTAAAAATGGCAAAATGAATTTAAGCTAGCTAGGTAGACCATTTTGTCTTCGCCAACTGTGGTATTTTATAATTTCTTACCCTTCCCGCTAATCTATCCCCCTTCTACTTTCATACAAAAAAAAGCTATTTTCTATTTATTCAGTTAGTATATAAAAGATGATAATAATCTGTATTCTTAAGAGGGTATAGTAGTTGATTTAATGAGGGCTCTGGAAGGGATTTAATAAATATAGACCACTTCCCTATGAATTTTTGTATTTTGTTTTCGACATGTAGCCTGATAGCATGTTGCTCTAGTATTAATTTTTTCATTATGTAGTTTTTCCATTCATTAAATTTTAGTTGTCGCCAATTTCTAAGTAACAGGTTTCTGGTTGTAAAGATTGCTATATTAATACATTCCCAGTCTTTACTAATCTCTCTATTTATTAAGAAAATAATATAATCAACCTTAAAGGAGAAAGATTTTTTTTTTGTAATTTTATTTATCCAGAATTCTAATTTAAGTCAAAACTGTCTCATCACTGGACAGTCTCAGATAAGATGTAATAGATCAGCGGCATAAAGCTTACATCTTTGGCATTTATTAAATTGTCTATTCCCCCATGCTGCTCCCTTTTTGGGGAGTGTAATATATTTTGTAAATTAATTTTCATATGGGCCTCTCTCCAAGTTTCCGATAATGTGGTCTTTTCGACTCTATCAAAGGAAGATTTTATTACTTCTGGTGTTACATCCATACTGTATATTTTTTAGCTGCTTTTAATCAGAGACATCATAAAAAAACAAACAACGTTTCAGTCAGCGATGGGTGTGGGGAGCGCTCTAAAAGAGCTGTGAGTATAAACTATGATTTGAAGTGTGTATACACTGTGATAGAATGTGTATGGATTTACCAAATATAATTTCTTTGAATAAATATAATTACTTTGAATCATAAATTTTGTGTGGTTCTGGTGTTATGTAGTGTCTCTCCAAAAAATGTGAACAAATAAACAAACAAAAACAAAACGTTGATTCTTAAAATTCTTCAAGGACAATTTTATAAAATCCTTCTATTTATTCAAAATGTGTATGCTCGGTGTATTATCACTGTACCTTTAAATAAATTGATGTGCCTCTAAATAAAATTGATACACAAATTGTGCTTCAAAATGGATAGACAAACAAATCGTTGTGAATTTGAAACGTGATGAATTTAAAACGTGATGAATTTAAATGAATAAACAAACAAATCGTGATGAAAAAAATGACTTAACTTCTAGATGAATAAACAAACAAATCGTGATGAATTTAAAAAACTTTACTAAGATAAAAAACAGTATAAGATCGTTTCAATCGTATTTTATGGTTATACCATACAATGAATCTGTTTAGAGCATGTGGGGGTACATCTTTATCGTAAAACAATGCTAAAAGTTCGGATTTTTAATCCTTATGGTGGAAGTTCGGATTTGTAATCCTTATGGTTTTCTTAAGTTGTGGCCACAACCAATTTTAAAACAGTTAAAATCCAAATGTAGTACTGTGCTGTTGTTAATTTTGCAGTTTATTCTCCCCCTAACCGGACCTCTGATATTCCTTACCTCCGTGTTTTCTTTGTATTACCTTGGGTTCTGGGAAGAGTGCTTTTTGTAAGTAGGTCGAGTTCTCCAAGCGGCTTTGCCGCTGTTTGAATTTCCTCCGCAACTACTTCCTACCCTGATGTGCGTGTGACGTTGACGTTGTACACGGAGGACCAATCAGGCAACCGGATCGTGGGGGGAGTGTTTCTTGTACTGGAGCCAATCTTTCTACACTCGATGTCAGGTTTTCTACGCGTTTCAGCGCCGTAACTTGCGCCTTTATCAAGACTGTATAATCTGGTGTGTCTTTTAGGCTCCTATATAGTCCTGAGAGGCCGTTGCCGACCGCTAAACTGCAGAAGATTACCAATAATCTATTACACCCGGAAACGCTTCTCCAGACCCCCGTTTCCGGGTGTAATAGATTATTGGTAATCTTCTGCAGTTTAGCGGTCGGCAACGGCCTCTCAGGACTATATAGGAGCCTAAAAGACACACCAGATTATACAGTCTTGATAAAGGCGCAAGTTACGGCGCTGAAACGCGTAGAAAACCTGACATCGAGTGTGGAAAGATTGGCTCCAGTACAAGAAACACTCCCCCCACGATCCGGTTGCCTGATTGGTCCTCCGTGTACAACGTCAACGTCACACGCACATCAGGGTAGGAAGTAGTTGCGGAGGAAATTCAAACAGCGGCAAAGCCGCTTGGAGAACTCGACCTACTTACAAAAAGCACTCTTCCCAGAACCCAAGGTAATACAAAGAAAACACGGAGGTAAGGAATATCAGAGGTCCGGTTAGGGGGAGAATAAACTGCAAAATTAACAACAGCACAGTACTACATTTGGATTTTAACTGTTTTAAAATTGGTTGTGGCCACAACTTAAGAAAACCATAAGGATTACAAATCCGAACTTCCACCATAAGGATTAAAAATCCGAACTTTTAGCATTGTTTTACGATAAAGATGTACCCCCACATGCTCTAAACAGATTCATTGTATGGTATAACCATAAAATACGATTGAAACGATCTTATACTGTTTTTTATCTTAGTAAAGTTTTTTAAATTCATCACGATTTGTTTGTTTATTCATCTAGAAGTTAAGTCATTTTTTTCATCACGATTTGTTTGTTTATTCATTTAAATTCATCACGTTTTAAATTCATCACGTTTCAAATTCACAACGATTTGTTTGTCTATCCATTTTGAAGCACAATTTGTGTATCAATTTTATTTAGAGGCACATCAATTTATTTAAAGGTACAGTGATAATACACCGAGCATACACATTTTGAATAAATAGAAGGATTTTATAAAATTGTCCTTGAAGAATTTTAAGAATCAACGTTTTGTTTTTGTTTGTTTATTTGTTCACATTTTTTGGAGAGACACTACATAACACCAGAACCACACAAAATTTATGATTCAAAGTAATTATATTTATTCAAAGAAATTATATTTGGTAAATCCATACACATTCTATCACAGTGTATACACACTTCAAATCATAGTTTATACTCACAGCTCTTTTAGAGCGCTCCCCACACCCATCACTACTTGCACATTTCTATACATCTGATATTGGGAGCATATCAGATTTGGGGAAGCTAGTTGAGTCCTATCTACGTATCACTCCACACTTTCCTTTTCTAACGTTTCAGTCAGCACCTGACCTTAATCATGTTGTATCTGATACAACATGATTAAGGTCAGGTGCTGACCGAAACGTTGTTGGTTTTTTATGGTGTCTCTGATTAAAAGCAACTAAAAAATCTACAGTTTGGTGCTGCTATCTACTTTATTTGCTGCTACCATTTGGGGTTAGTGCATGAACCCCTATAGCGTGCACCGGATGTCTGATGGTGAGTGCTGGGCCTATCTTTTATTTTTCTATGTTACCTCCATACTAACATCCAGATTCCATTTTCTGGATAATAGTTCTAAATGAATCTGTCCTTCTAGCTCTAGAAGATACTTGTACCAAGGGGATATCTTATATATGTCATGTCTGGCCATCCTTATCCATGATTCTAGTTTATCCCAGTTCCCTTCAAAACCATATATCACAGTAATCTCATTAGCATAATTTCTAATTTGCAAGTATGCGTAAAAGTCTTTATTATTCAAAAAGTACTCATCTTATAATATTTCAAAATCGTTAATAGATTTTCCCTCTATATTCATAATCTGAGAGACAAAGTTCAGGCCATTATTTCCCCACCTTCTGAATGTTACTGAATGTATCCCTTCTGGAAAAGCTGTATTTCCTGTTATTCTTAAATGCTTGGATATACCAAATGTAACTCTCTGCTTCTTGCACATCTTTTGCCAAGCCCATATTGGATAATATATGATTTTTATTTCTTTAATCTCTACCAGAAGCTTATTATGAGTTATGTGTAAAAGATTCTGCAACCCATAGGGACCAACAAGGTTCCTTTCTACCTCAAGGGCTGTATAATATTGAGATTCAGCTAGTCATTCAACAGCTAGCTTCCCTAAACATATCCAGTTATAGTACTCAAAATGTGGAAGTGCTAAACCCGCATATTCTTTAGAAAGACATACATTTCTAACCGCAATCCTTGATTTCTTCCTGTTCCAAATAAATTGTGAAACATTAGACTGAACATTTTGCATTATGTATATTAATTTAGGCAAACTAATAATTTTTACAAGAGTCACTCTACCTGCAATTGAAATTGGTAATTTTGTCCAGTTATTTAGCTTTTCTTTATTTTTTTTTAAATAAAGGGGAACAGTTTCAATTGTACCATTTGTCTTCGTCTACCGAGATCAGAATGCCTAAATATTTAAATCCTTCCAGGGATTCCTTAAATAATTTGATTATGTCTGCTTCTTCCCTTTTTTTATCCAAAGCATCTCTGATTTTTTAGAATTGACCTTGTAGCCTGAAAAATTAGCTAAACTCTCTAATTAAGTGCTAAAGGGATATTTCTTCTGGAGTCCCGTATAAACAAAAGTAAATCATCTGCATATAAAGAAACAATTAATTCCTGCTTACCGATCTTAACTCCTTGAATATTTTCTCTCAGGGTAGAGGCTCGATAGCAATATAAAGGGACAGTCAACACTCAAAATACACTTACTGTATTGTCTTAGTTACCCCATGATTAGTCCATACATCATGGAATACATGGAATATCCATTATAATCAAAAAAGTTAACTGCCCGTTTTGAAAAAAAACGTGGCTCCATAACTCCTCCTATATCTACGTCACTATGAGCCCGATTTTAGCCGCAAATCTCCTGAGTGTCGGCCACAAATGCACGTTTACAAAATTGCGCATGCGCAGTTTGTTAATATCGTCACTCTCTGTCTTCTTATGCACGGAACTATGTAAAGGTTCCCATTTCAGTGACGGGCTGTCTGTGAAAGGTAAGGGCCATTGGATCGTCTGTTAGTTTGTTTTATAGAAAGGCTCTTTTAAAGAGCCTTTCTGTAATACAAACTAACAGGCGATCCAATGGCTCTTACCTATTCTTTGTTAAAAGTTAAAACTAGGTAGGCTCATATGCTAATTTCTAATATATAATTGAATGTACTGTAAGCTCTGTTGCATTGGATTGGCTAGTATGTTTCTTGTGTGATTGAAAAGTTACAGGAACAAAGTAATTATCAAATCAGATATACGCTCACTGGCCACTTTATTAGGTACACCTTGCTAGTACCTGGGTTGGACCTCCTTTTGCCTTCAGAACTGCCTTAATTCTTCATGGCATAGATTCAACAAGGTGTTGGAAACATTCCTCAGAGATTTTGGCCCATATTGACATGAGAGCATCACGCAAGTTGCTGAAGATTTGTCGGCTAAACATACATGATGCAAATCTCCCGTTTCACCACATCCCAAAGGTGCTCTATTGGATTGAGATCTGGTGACTGTGGAGGCCATTGGAGTACAGTGAACTCATGGTCATGTTCAAGAAACCAGTTTGAGATGATTTGAGCTTTGTGACATGGTGCATTATCCTGCTGGAAATAGCCATCAGAAGATGGGTACACTGCAGTCATAAAGGGATGGACATGGTCAGCAACAATACTCAGGTAGGCCGTGGCTTTTAAATGATGATCAATTGGTACAAAGCCAAAGTGTGCCAAGAAAATATCCCCCACACCATTACAACAGCACCACCAGCCTGAACCGTTGATACAAGGCAGGATGAATCCATGCTTTCGTGTTGTTTATGCCAAATTCTGACCCATCTGAATGTCGCAGCTGAAATCGAGACTCATCAGACAAGGCAACGTTTTTCAAATCTTCTATTCCAATTTCGGTGAGCCTGTACAAATTGTAGCCTCAGTTTCCTGTTCTTAGCTGACAGGAGTGGCACCCAGTATGGTCTTCTGCTGCTGTAGCCCATCTGCTTCAAGGTTTGACATGTTGTGCATTCAGAAATGGTATTCTGCATACCTTGGTTGTAATGAGTGGTTATTTGAGTTACTGTTGCCTTTCTATCATTGTCACGCTCGGCCGCTGGGAAGCTCTGGCAGTCCTCTCTGTGTGCTTGACTGACAGGTAGTCTGTGCCACCCCTTCCTGATGATGTCACGACCAGGCTTTTTATTCCAGGCTTCCTGTTTCTTCAGTGCCCGTTTGTTCCTCTTTGTGGCTTCTGTGAGGAATTTGCTGTGGAAACTCTCTAACTGCTGATTTTCTGTTGCCAATCTCTTCAAGGACTGACTATGCTGGTTTAACCTTCAAACATCCTGATAACCTGTTGCAAACTCTGCAAGGATTGTCTACACATTGTTAACCCTCAAACTGCCTGATAACAAATTACCTACTCCTGCATTATTAACTGTTTCTTGTTTTACCCATCTTCTGTCTGAGAATAAGTGGACTATCCCTGCTCTCCTGATTCTGTGGAAGACATTTCCTGAAACCAGTTCCTTATTCAGAAGTCTATCTGGCTGATATCTTGAATTACTTTGGACACAGGCTAACCCTGCTCCATATCGTGAGTACATTGTTTTTGGAGGTTGTCGTAGGGTCACGTCCTGGATTAAACTCAGAATGCAAGGGTGTTGTTTAAGTTTGGAAAGAAACGAAAAACCAATGGCACTACTTTGTTGCTACATATAACTATAAATAGCTCCCGAGTGCTATACGTGTATTCCTTCTTTTTTGGTGGGGTTCTCTTAACCCACCATTTAGCTTTGTTGTTTAAGTTTGCCCTAGCATTTGGGTCTTCTTCTGGACATTTCCTAATCTGACAGTACAAACGGGCCATAATATGGACCCTGATGAGTTATCCAGGGCTGTGGCTCTACAAGGGCAACTTCTAGGAAATAATTCTGCTCATTTGCAATCTTTGGATTCCAAGCTTGACCAGATTACTGCTCTGCTACATAACCTCTCCGCTCCTTCTCAAGCTACGGCGACTCCTGCTGCCGCTGCTACTAGCTCCAATGCTGTCTTTAATCCACCTCAACCTGTTGGACAGAATATACCATGAATCCCACTTCCAGATAAATGTGATGGTAATCCTGAAGAATGCCGTGGATTCCTTAATCAATGTCGTTTACACTTCAGAAACAATCCCCAAGTTTTTTCCAATTCTACTTCCAAAAAAATCACCTTTATTATTACCCTCATGAAGGGTAAGGCTCTAGCCTGGGTGTCCTCTCTATTAGAGAAGAATGATCCTTTACTACAGGATGTGGAATTATTTGTGTCCATTTTTTCTTCTGTTTTTGACAAGCCTGGGAGGTCTGCAGCTGCTGAGGCAGGATTGTTGGATCCGAGACAGGGATCCCTTTCCGTAGCTCAATATGCTATTGAATTCAGGACTTTAGCCGCAGAAACTGATTGGAACCATGGAGCCTTATGGACAGCCTTTCGCAAAGGACTTTGCGAACGCCTTAAGGATGAACTTGTATTTCGGGAACTCCCCGATTAATTGGAGGGTCTTATCAATTTATGTATTACTCTTGACGCCCGGCATTCTGAACGTCTTCAGGAGAGAGATAGGAATCGGAGATCCTTTGTTAAATCTTCTTTTCATCCTCCTATTCGAACCTCAAGTCTTTCTAATAATAATTCCCAATCTCCTGAGTCTGTGGAACCCATGGAAGTAGGAGCTATTAAATTGTCAGAAGCTGAACGCCATAGAAGGCGTACTCTTGGGTTATGTCTGTATTGTAGTAGCAAAGGACATTTACTGAAGGACTTTCCTATCTGGCCAGTAAAAGCCAAGGCTTAACTTTTGATAGAGGGACAGAGTTAAGCCAGAATCCCATGTCTTCCCTCAATTCTAAACTTTTTGTTCCTGTAACTTTTGGAAACACCAAGTTTCGAGCTCAAGCTCTCATCGACTCTGGAGCTGCTGGAGTTTTCATTGATTCAAACTTTGCTGACTCTCTCAGGATTCCTCTTCAAGCCAAGAAACAGTTAATTAAGGTAACTAATGTTAGTGTACAGCCTCTAGGTTCTGGATATCATACAACATTCTACCATTCCTCTTCTTTTGTCTGTGGGCATAATTCATTCTGAAATGATTCGTTTTGATGTCATCTCTTCTCCCCACGTACCATTGATTCTGGGGTTACCTTGGTTGCAGCTTCATGATCCAGTTTTCTCATGGTCTAAAGGAGAACTTATTTCCTGGGGAACTACCTGTTTCAAACATTGCCTGCAAAATCCCTCTAAACCATCTTGTCCTGTCGTAGCTATGGTGGAAGTTCCTGATTTATTGCCTAATTACTATCATGCCTTTAGTGATGTGTTCTCTAAAACGGAGGCTGAGACGTTACCTCCACACCGGATATTTGACTGTCCTATCGAATTGTATTCAGGGGCTCCTCTAACTAAGGGAAGGACCTATCCCCTCTCTCGTCAAGAAAATGTCTCTCTTGAGGAATACATAAAGGACAACTTAGCCAGAGGATTTATTCGTCCTTCCTCATCACCTGTGGGTGCGGGTTTTTTCTTCATTGGGAAAAAAGATTGAGGTCTTCGTCC
The DNA here is from genome assembly GCF_027579735.1 of Bombina bombina. NCBI lineage: Eukaryota > Metazoa > Chordata > Amphibia > Anura > Bombinatoridae > Bombina > Bombina bombina. The sequence continues at coordinate 103,442,965 of NC_069508.1, forward strand.
CTGTATTGATTATCGGGCCTTGAATCAGATTACTGTCAAAAACAGCTATCCTCTGCCGCTCATTTCTGAGTTATTTGATCGTCTTCAAGGTGCTTCTATTTTTTCCAAGTTAGATCTCCGTGGGGCCTACAATTTGGTCAGAATCCGTAAAGGAGATGAATGGAAGATGGCACTTAACACTAGATTTGGTCACTACGAGTATCTAGTAATGCCATTCGGATTGTGCAATGCACCAGCAGTATTTTAGCACTTTGTTAACGAAATCTTCAGAGATTATCTAAATCAATTTGTTATCATTTATCTCGATGACATTCTGATCTATTCGAAAACATTACAGGAACATGTACATCATGTAAGACTGGTACTTCAGAGGTTACAAGACAATTCCCTGTTCGCTAAATTGGAGAAATGCTCTTTTCATCTGAGTTCCATTCCCTTTTTGGGGTATATCATTTCTGAATCAGGTTTTGAGATGGATCCTGCTAAACTTTCGGCTATCAAGGACTGGCCCAGACCAACTACTCTCAAATCCCTGCAGAGGTTTCTTGGCTTTGCCAATTACTATAGAAAGTTTATAAAAAACTTTGCTGACATCACGTCTTCGCTCACTTCTCTTACTAAGAAAGGGCAAAATTGTAAGAACTGGTCCTCTTCGGCAGTACAGGCTTTTGAAACGCTAAAATCAGCATTTTCTTCTGCACATCTTCTCAGTCATCCAATTCATGATCTCCAGTTTATTTTGGAGGTTGACGCTTCCTCTATAGCAGCTGGAGCTGTTCTCTCCCAACGTGATCCGACTACCAGCAAGATACATCCTGTGGCGTTCTTTTCAAAAAAATTCAATCCTGCCGAGTTAAATTATGATGTGGGCAATAAGGAGCTTTTGGCTGTAAAATTATCTTTGGATGAATGGAGGCATTGGTTAGAGGGTACCAGTCAACCTTTTTTCATTCTGACAGATCACAAGAATCTTTTATACCTCCAAACAGCTACACGTCTCAATCCTCGTCAGGCTCGGTGGGCCTTGTTCTTCTCCAGGTTTAATTTGTACTTTCCTATGTTCCTGGTTCAAAAAATTCCAAGGCAGATGCTTTATCTAGGCAGTTCCAATCTTCTGAACCTTTTCCATTGGATTCTGAACCTATACTATGTCCAGTCAAAGTTTTGGCTCAAGTATCCTCTTTTCCAGTACAGGCTTTACCTGCTGCTCAAGTCCGGGTACCATCTTCTTGCAAACTACCTTCTGGTATCCTGTATGTACCCAAAGGATTACGTCTTAAGCTTCTATGGGCTCACGACAACATTTCAGCAGGTCATCCTGGAGTAACCAATACTTTGTGGAAACTGAAGCAGCATGTTTGGTGGTCCACTATGAGGAGGCATGTCAAGGATTATATTGCTGCTTGTAGTTCTTGTGCTTCGAACAAACAATCTTCTCATCAACCGTTTGGTCTATTACACCCTCTTCCTATTCCTCATTTCCCTTGGTCTCACTTATCCATGGACTTTGTTACAGATCTTCCTGTTTCTGCTGGAAATACAACCATTTGGGTAGTGGTGGATCGGTTTTCCAAGTCTGCTCACTTCATACCTCTTCCAGGCTTGCCTTCAACTCAAAGACTTTCTGAACTCTTTGTTCTACATATATCTCATTTACATGGTTTTCCCACTGACATAGTCTCAGATCGTGGAGTCCAATTTGTTTCCAAATTTTGGAGGTCTTTTTGTAAGCACTTCGGAATCAACATATCTCTTTCTACTGCACATCATCCTCAATCCAACGGACAGACTGAGCGTGTAAAACAAGCCTTGGAATCTTTTCTTAGACATTATGTAGACCATCACCACTCCAACTGGTCTCAGTTATTGCCTTTGGCGGAATTAGCTCACAACTCACGTTATAACGCCTCATTACAGACCTCTCCCTTTAAGGCAGCTTATGGCTTTGAACCTAGAACCTTTCATGTGATTACCAGTTCTACTGAAGTTCCTGGAGCAGATCATATAGTGAAAAATCTCAGTAAACACTGGCAACTCATTTGTCAAAATCTACTTTCTTCTTCCTTAAGACATAAGAAATATGCTGATCGCAGAAGGTGCAAGGCTCCTTTACTTCGTACTGGAGACAGAGTATTTTTATCCACCAGATTCATACATCTAAAACAACCTTGTACTAAGTTGGGCCCTAAGTACATTGGACCTTTTCGAATTGTTTCCAAAGTTTGTTCTTCTGCATACTGCCTGGCCTTACCCAAGACTCTCAAGATCCATCCAGTGTTTCATGTCTCCCTACTCAAGCCAGTCATCTACAATCGGTACTCTATCTCTGTGTGCTTGATTGACAGGTAGTCTGTGCCACCCCTTCCTGATGATGTCACGACCAGGCTTTTTATTCCAGGCTTCCTGTTTCTTCAGTGCCTGTTTGTTTGTTCCTCTTTGTGGTTTCTGTGAGGAATTTGCTGTGGAAACTCTCTAACTGCTGATTTTCTGTTGCCAATCTCTTCAAGGACTGACTATGCTGGGTTAACCTTCAAACTTCCTGATAACCTGTTGCAAACTCTGCAAGGATTGTCTACACAGTGTTAACCCTCAAACTGCCTGATAACAAATTACCTACTACTGCATTATTAACTGTTTCTTGTTTAACCCTTCTTCTGTCTGAGTATAAGTGGACTAACCCTGCTCTCCTGATTCTGTGGAAGACATTTCCTGAAACCAGTTCCTTATTCAGAAGTCTATCTGGCTGATATCTTGAATTACTTTGGACACAGGCTAACCCTGCTCCATATCGTGAGTACATTGTTTTTTTGAGGTTGTCGTAGGGTCACGTCCTGGATTAAACTCAGAGTGCAAGGGTGTTGTTTAAGTTTGCCCTAGCATTTGGGTCTTCTTCTGGACATTTCCTAACCTGACAATCATCTTGAAACAATCATCTTGAAACAGTCTGCCTATTCTCCTTTGACCTCCTGACATCAACAAGACATTTTCGTCCACACAACTGCCGCTCACTGGATATTTTCTCTTTTTCTGACCACTCTCTGCAAACCCTAGAGATGGTTGTGTGTGAAAATCCCAGTATATCAGCAGTTTTTGAAATACTCAGACCAGCTCGCCTGGCACCAACAACCATGCTACATTCAAAGTCACTTAAATCCCCTCTCTACCCCATTCTGATGCTCGGTTTGAACTTCAGCATGTCGTCTTCACCACACCTAGATGCCTATATGCATTGAGTTGCTGCCATGTGATTGGCTGATTAGCAATTTGTGTTACCAAGCAATTGAACAGGTGTACCTAATAAAGTGGCCGGTGAGTGTATATCATCTTTTATAGATGAAGACCTGTATAACAGATATTTTGTTACCATTACATGCATACAGATCTTGCAATTTCTCAATCATGTTATATAGCTTGTATCAATTACTAAGCCAAGATGTCAGCATGTGCAAATATTTTAAAAATTAGATAACAAAAGTTTTTCTTTTTCATTATTCATGAGTAAGGTCATTTTACAATATTTTATATAATGATTTTATACAGATTAAAAAGAAGAAAGTTTTTAAATAAATAAAAATAGATAGAGATAGATTGATAGAGATAGATAGAGAAACTTAACAAAATAGAGGCCTTTGTGTATAGAGAGCTATATAAAATTATGAGGTCTGCTCTTTTTTGCAAGATCAGCCCAGTTAAGTGAACGTTTTTGTAGAACAATGGATTGAGGTTTCAATGTGCACAAACAGATATTTAAAATACAAAAAGAAACAGAAATTCTAATTTATAATTAGACAGGTCATTTGACAAAATAATATTTTTTTTTTTTAAAGAGAAGCAAGTTTATCAATCAACAAAAGAAAAACATATAACATACTTATGGATATGAAGAAAAAAAAAGTGTATTATAACTATCGGCTAGATTACGAGTTTTGCGCTAGAGGCTATGCGGTGCTAACGAGCAGTTTTTCTCACTGCTCACTTACCTGCAGCACTGGTATTACGAGTTTTTACAAACCCAGCGTTAAAAGACAAGAAGTGAGCGTTGAGCAAAATTGTGCTCCATACCGCACTCCAATACCAGCGCTGCTTAAGTCAGCGGTGAGCTGGTCGTACGTGCTCGTGCACGATTTCCCCATAGAAATCAACGGGGAGAGCCGGCTGAGAAAGAATCTAACACCTGCAAAAAAGCAGCCCCATTGATTTCTAAGGGGAAATAAAATTTATGTTTACACCTAACACCCTAACATGAACCCCGAGTCTAAACACTCCTAATCTTACACTTATTAACCCCTAATCTGCTGCTCCGAACACCGCCGCCACCTACATTATACTTATGAACCCCTAATCTGCTGCCCCTAACATCGCCGACACCTACATTATATATTAACCCCTAATCTGCCATCCCCAATGCTGCCGCAACCTACCTACGCTTATTAACCCCTAATCTGCCACCCCCAACATCGCCGCCACTATAATAAACATATTTACCCCTAAACCTCCGCACTCCCACCTCGCAAACATTAGTTAAATATTATTAACCTCTAATTTGCCGTCCCTAACATCGCTGCCATCTACCTACATTTATTAACCCCTAATCTGCCGCCCCCAACGTCGCCGCCACTATACTAAATGTAATAACCCCTAAACCTAAGTCTAACCCTAACCCTAGCACCCCCTAACTTAAATATAATTACAATAAATCTAAATAAAAATTAATATTATTACCTAAATAATTCCTATTTAAAACTAAATTCTTACCTGTAAAATAAACCCTAAGCTAGCTACAATATAACTAATAGTTACATTGTAGCTATCTTAGGGTTTATTTTTATTTTACATGCAAGTTTGTATTTATTTTAACTAGGTAGAAAAGTTATTAAATAGTTATCAACTATTTAATAACTACCTAGCTAAAATAAATACAAAAGTACCTGTAAAATAAAACCTATCCTAAGTTACACTAACACCTAACACTAGACTATAATTAAATAAATTAACTACATTAACAACAATTAAATAAATTAAATTAGCTAAAGTACAAAAAAAACACACTAAATTACAGAAAATAATAAACAAATTACAAGATATTTAAACTAATTACACCTAATCTAATAGCCCTATAAAAATAAAAAAGCCCCCCCAAAATAAAAAAAAACCCTAGCCTAAACTAAACTACCAATAGCCCTTAAAAGGCATTACCCCAAAGAAATCAGCTCTTTTACCTGTAAAAAAAATACAAACAACACCCCCAACAGTAAAACCAACCACCCACACAACCAATCCCCCAAATAAAATACTATCTAAAAAAACCTAAGCTCCCCATTGCCCTGAAAAGGGCATTTGGATGGGCATTGCCTTTAAAAGGGCAGTTAGCTCTTTTGCGGCCCAAAGCCCTAACCAAAAAATAAAACCCACCCAATACACCCTTAAAAAAACCTAACACTAACCCCCTGAAGATCGACTTACTGTTCTGAAGACCGGACATCCATCCTCAGAAGTCTTCATCCAACCGGGCCGAAGTCCTCAATGAAGCCTGGAGAAGTCTTCATCCAAGCCGGGCGAAGTGGTCCTCCAGACGGGCAGAAGTCTTCATCCAGACGGCATCTTCTATCTTCATCCATCCGATGCGGAGCAGTCCATCTTCAAGACATCAGACGCGGAGCATCCTCTTGAAACAAAGTCTTCTTACTGAATGACGGTTCCTTTAAGTGACGTCATCCAAGATGGCGTCCCTTAGATTTCGAATGGCTGATAGAATTCTATCAGCCAATTGGAATTAAGGTAGAAAAAATCCTATTGGCTGATGCAATCAGCCAATAGGATTGAGCTGGCATTCTATTGGCTGATTGGAACAGGGGGTTAGTGTTAGGTTTTTTTAAGGGTGTATTAGGTGGGTTTTATTTTTAGGTTAGGGCTTTGGGCCGCAAAAGAGCTAACTGCCCTTTTAAGGGCAATGCCCATCCAAATGCCCTTTTCAGGGCAATGGGGAGCTTAGGTTTTTTTAGATAGTATTTTATTTGGGGGGTTGGTTGTGTGGGTGGTGGGTTTTACTGTTGGGGGGTTGTTTGTATTTTTTTTTACAGGTAAAAGAGCTGATTTCTTTGGGGCAATGCCCCGCAAAAGGCCCTTTTAAGGGCTATTAGTAGTTTAGTTTAGGCTAGCGTTTTTTTTTATTTTGGGGGGGCTTTTTTATTTTGATAGGGCTATAAGATTAGGTGTAATTAGTTTAAATATCTTGTAATTTGTTTATTATTTTCTGTAATTTAGTGTTTTTTTTTTTTGTACTTTAGCTAATTTAATTTAATTTATTTAATTGTTGTTAATGTAGTTAATTTATTTAATTATAGTGTAGTGTTAGGTGTTAGTGTAACTTAGGTTAGATTATTTTACAGGTACTTTTGTATTTATTTTAGCTAGGTAGTTATTAAATAGTTAATAACTATTTAATAACTATTCTACCTAGTTAAAATAAATACAAATTTGCCTGTAAAATAAAAATAAACCCTAAGCTAGCTACAATGTAACTATTAGATATATTGTAGCTAGCTTAGGGTTTATTTTATAGGTAAGTATTTAGTTTTAAATAGGAATTATTTCGGTAATAATATTAATTTTTATTTAGATTTATTTAAATTATATTTAAGTTATGGGGTGTTAGGGTTAGGGTTAGACTTAGGTTTGGGGGTTAATACTTTTAGTATAGTGGCGGCGACATTGGGGGCGGCAGATTAGGGGTTAATAAATGCAGGTAGGTGGCGGCGATGTTAGGGATGGCAGATTAGGGGCTAATAATATTTAACTAGTGTTTGCGAGGTGGGAGTGCGGCGGTTTAGGGGTTAATATGTTTATTATAGTTGCGGCAATGTCCGGAGCGGCAGATTAAGGGTTAAAATTTTTATTTTAGTGTTTGCGATGAGGGAGGGCCTCGGTTTAGGGGTTAATAGGTAGTTTATGGGTGTTAGTGTACTTTTTAGCACTTTAGTTATGAGTTTTATGTTACGGCATTGTGCCATAAAACTCTTAACTACTGACTTTAAAATGTGTTAGGTCTCTTGACGGGGTAGGGTGTACCGCTCACTTTTTGGCCTCCCAGGACAGACTCGTAATACCGGCGCTATGGAAGTCCCATAGAAAAAAGACTTTACGAAGTTTACGTAAGTTGTTTTGCGGTAAGGCCAAAAAAGTGTGCGGTGACCCTAAATCTGCAAGACTCGTAATACCAGCGGGCGTAAAAAAGCAGCATTAGGACCTGTTAACGCTGCTTTTTTACCCTAACGCACAAACTCGTAATCTAGCCGAATGTTTGCTTTAATTAATTCCTTGATAATTAAAGTGAATCTCAATTTTGATGCTAAAGTGCCCGGGTTCTTAAAATTTCGATTAAAAACAGTGGCACTTTAATTCATCAAATTTACATTTCACTCCTGTTGAGAAAAACAACTTACCTTTTTAATCTACACAGCAGCTCCAGCTTCCTCCGGTCATTGCAAGCCATTCCTGATGTCAGAAATGATGGATAGGTCATCCTCCAATCATGGCCCCCCCCCCCCCCCCCCGGGGGAATCAGTGTCTGATTCAACGTGGTGATTGGAGGAATCCGGATTCCTCATTTTAGACCCAGGAAAAGGCTTTGCGACGGGCGGAGGAAGCTGGAGCAGCTGTCAAGAGTAAAAGGTAAGTTCTTTTTCTCAACAGGAGTGAAATGTAAATTTTGAGGAATCAAAGTGCCTTAATCAAATTTTTAAAAAACCGGGCACTTTAGCATCAAAATTGACATTCACTTTAAAAAGTGATAAAATAGTAATCAAATTTACTTTATTCTCTTGGTATACTGCGTTGAAGAGCATACCTAGGTAAGTAGTGTACACATGTCTGGAACTCTATATGGCAGCAATTTTAAAAGAATCTTTTAACAATTTTATACATTGTGCAACACTTCTGCCATCTAGTGCTGAAAAGTGACTAACAATCTTAAAAGCATTCTTGCAAAACTGCTGCTATATAATGCTCCATATGTACACACTACCCACCTATGTATGATTTTCAATAAAGAATACAATAAGATTGAAGTAACTCTGATAAGTAAATTTGATATTTTTGAAATTCTATGCTTTATCTGAATCATCAAAAACAAATGTGACTCCCTTTAATGTCATGTTCCCCTTTATCTTAGGTGATACGGGCTATGCATATATAACTTGGCTGCCTAAACCTGTTAAACCTTATTTACATCCAGCAGAGAAAGTATATAAATCTGTGTCATGCATGGACCAGATTCATAACTTAATGCACCTTTGGTGCACTGAATTCATGGTTTTGGTGTCTGAAACATTCCGGTGGAATCTTACAGTAAGCTTAGCTATGACATCACTGTAATTTTATCAATAGTGGCTCTGGAATATGAGAGTAAAGTTCTACTATTAGTGGATATTTTAGTATATAACACTATGTTGCATCCCCTTGTTTTCTTTAATTTTTGAGTTAGTAGATCCAAGAGACTGATTACTTTTTAAAGAGATAGGGGCATATTTATCAACTCGTCAACTGTGCTGCATTCGCCGGCACCAATACGCTCGCCTGACATCGCCTAACATTGCTGCCGCGGATCTGAATACGCTCTCCATATTTAACAAAAAAGCTGTCAGAAAGCCGCGCACCAAGTACGGGGCGATGAGCAGTGGACTGTTGTTAACTAACAGTCATCGGTCTCGCTGCTCTTCGGCTTTTTCACAGCTTTATTTGTATACTGTCACTAAACACCCACACTAAACTGTTTAACCCCTATACCGGCGCTCCCGGACCCTGCCGCAACTAAATAAACTTATTAACCCCTAAACTGCCGCTCCCAGAGCCCACCGCCACTCTAATAAACTTATTAACCCCTATTCCTCCGCTCCCGGAGCCCACCGCCACCTACATTATACTTATTAACCCCTAATCTGCCACCCCCTATTATTATTATTATTATTATCGTTTATTTATAGAGCGCCAACAGATTCCGTAGCGCTATAAACAAAGGGGAGTACAACAAAACAATTAAAGGGATCAAATGGGTAGAGGGCCCTGCCAAGAGTTGCACTGTGTAATCCACTCTTAAGAAGGTGATCTACAAACAGCTGGACTCTTAGGCTTACATGCTAAGGGGGTTCAGGGGATAGCAATGGAGGAGTGGAACTGGTATAAAGTAAGGTTAGCATAGGTTGTATGCATCCTTGAACAGTAGAGTCTTTAGGGAGTGCTTGAAGCTTTCAAAACTAGGGGAGAGTCTTGTAGGGCGAGGCAGAGAGTTCCACAAGATGGGAGCCAGTCTGGAGAAGTCCTGTAAACGGGAGTGCGATGAGGTAATCAGAGAGGAGGAGAGTAGGAGGTCATGAGCAGAGTGAAGGGGACGGGAGGGAGAGTATCTGGAGACAAGGTCTGAGATATAGGGGGGAGCAGTGCAGTTGAGGACTTTGTATGTCAGAGTGAGAATTTTGTGTTTGATCCTAGAAGCAAGAGGAAGCCAGTGAAGGGATTGGCAGAGAGGAGCAGCAGATGAAGAGCGACGTGTAAGGAAGATGAGTTTGGCAGAGGCAATCATTATGGATTGTAAGGGAGCTAGGCGGCAGGTGGGGAGACCAGAGAGGACAGAGTTGCAGTAATCAAGGCGGGAAAGAATGAGAGAGTGGATTAAAATCTTAGTTGTGTCTTGTGTAAGGAAGTGTCTAATTTTGGAGATGTTTTTAAGGTGGAAGCGGCAGGCTTTAGCCAAGGACTGAATGTGAGGAGTGAAGGAAAAATCTGAGTCAAATGTGACCCCGAGACATCAGCCATGCGGGGTAGGGGTAATGATGGAGTTGTCGACAGTTATAGAGATATTGGGGGTGGAGATTTTGGAAGAAGGGGGGAAAATGAGGAGCTCAGTTTTGGAGAGATTTAGCTTGAGGTAGTGGGAGGACATCCAGGAAGAGATGTGAGAAAGACAGTTAGTGACACGGGTTAGCAAGGAAGGAGATAGGTCTGGTGCAGAGAAGTAGATTTGGGTGTCATCGGCATACAAATGATATTGGAAACTGTGGGACTTTATTAGGGAGCCTAGTGATGACGTATAGATTGAGAAGAGAAGGGGACCGAGGACAGACACCTACATTATACTTATTAACCCCTAATCTGCCACCCCCTACACCGCCGCCACCTACATAAAGTTATTAACCCCTAATTTGCCGCTCCCGGAGCCCACCGCAACGAAATAAATGTATTAACCCCTAAACCGCCAGCCCCCCACATCGCCATAAACTAAATTAACCTATTAATCCCTAAACCTAACAAATTGTTAACTTTATATTAAATATTAACTCATTCCTATCTTATAATAAATTTAAACTTACCTTTAAAATTAAATTAAACTATATTAAACTAATAATTAACCTATTCTAACTAATATAATAAAATTACATTAAACTATATTAAATTAATAATTAACCTACCCTAACTGTTATAATAAAATTACATTAAACTATATTAAATTAATAATTAATCTAACCTAACTTTTATACTAAAATTACATAAAATTACAAATTAAAATAACTATATTATATATTTAAACACCTAACCAAAAAATTGCAAAGTTACAAAAAACTAACTAAGTTACAAAAAATAACAAACACTAAGTTAAACAAAAAATAAACACTAAGTTACAAAAAATAAAAAAGAAATTATCAAAGGTTTAAACTAATTACACCTAATCTAAGGGCCCTATGAAAATAAAAAAGCCCCCCCCCCCCCCAAATAAAAAAACCCTAGCCTACAATAAACTACAAATAGCCTTAAAAGGGCCTTTTGCGGGGCATTTCCCCAAAGTAATCAGCTCTTTTACCTGTAAAAAAAATACAAACAACCCCCCCAATAGTAAAACCCACCACCCACACAACCAACCCCCAAATAAAAAGCTATCTAAAAAACCTAAGCTCCCCATTGCCCTAAAAAGGGCATTTGGATGGGCATTGCCCTTAAAAGGGCAGTTAGCTCTTTTGCAGGCCCAAGTCCTAATCTAAAACTAAAACCCACCCAATAAACCCTTAAAAAATCCTAACACTAACCCCAGAAGATTTACTTACAGTTTTGAAGATCCGACATCCATCCTCCAAGAAGCCAGGAGAAGTCCTCAACGAAGCGGCCGAAGTCTTCATCCAAGCCCGCAGAAGTCTTCATCCAGACGACATCTTCTATCTTCATCCATCCGGCGATCAGCCAATCGGAATTAGGGTTGAGCTTGCATTCTATTGGCCAATAGAATGTGAGCTCAATCCTATTGGCTGATTGGATCAGCCAATAGGATGAAAGCTCAATCCTATTGGCTGATTGCAACAGCCAATAGGATTTTTTCAACCTTAATTCCGATATATCAGCCAATTGGAATCTAAGGGACGCCATCTTGGATGACGTCATTTAAAGGAACCTTCATTTGTCGGTAGTCGTCGGAAGGAAGAGGATGCTCCACGTTGGATGTCTTGAAGATGGAGCCGCTCCGCACCGGATAGATGAAGATAGAAGATGCCGTCTGGATGAAGACTTCGGCCGCTTCGTTGAGGACTTCTCCCGGCTTCTTGGAAGATGGATGTCGGATCTTCAAAACTGTAAGTAAATCTTCTGGGGTTAGTGTTAGGATTTTTTAAGGGTTTATTGTGTAGGTTTTAGTTTTAGATTAGGACTTGGGCCTGCAAAAGAGCTAAATGCCCTTTTAGGGGCAATGCCCATCCAAATGCCCTTTTCAGGGCAATGGGGAGCCATGGTTTTTTAGATAGCTTTTTATTTGAGGGGTTGGTTGTGTGGGTGGTGGGTTTTACTATTGGGGGGTTTTTTGTATTTTTTTTTTTACAGGTAAAAGAGCTGATTACTTTGGGGCAATGCCCCGCAAAAGGCCTTTTTAAGGGCTATTTGTAGTTTATTGTAGGCTAGGATTTTTTTCTATTTTGGGGGGGCTTTTTTATTTTCAAAGGGCCCTTAGATTAGGTGTAATTAGTTTAAAGCTTTGATAATTTCTTTTGTATTTTTTGTAACTTAGTGTTTATTTTTTTGTGTAACTTAGTGTTTGTTATTTTTTGTAACTTAGTTTTTTGTAACTTTGCAATTTTTTTAGTGTAGAACTAAATTATTTGAGTAGGGTTAGGTGTTTAAATATATAATATAGTTATTTTAATTTGTAATTTTATGTAATTTTAGTATAAAAGTTAGGTTAGATTAATTATTAATTTAATATAGTTTAATGTAATTTTATTATAACAGTTAGGGAAGGTTAATTATTAATTTAATATAGTTTAATGTAATTTTATTATAATAGTTAGAATAGGTTAATTAATAGTTTAATATAGTTTAATTTAATTTTAAAGGTAAGTTTAAATTTATTATAAGATAGGAATGACTTAATATTTAATATAAAGTTAGTGGGTTGTTAGGTTTAGGGATTAATAGGTTAATTTAGTTTATGGCGATGTGGGGGGCTGGCGGTTTAGGGGTTAATACATTTATTTAGTTGCAGTGGGCTCCAGGAGCACCAGATTAGGGGTTAATAACTTTATGTAGGTGGCGGCAGTATAGGGGGTGGCAGATTAGGGGTTAATAAGTATAATGTAGGTGGCGGTGGGCTCTGGGAGCGGCGGTTTAGGGGTTAATAACTTTATTTAGTTGCGGCGGGGTCTGGGAGCGGCGGGATAGGGGTTAATAACTTTTATTTAGGTGGCGGCGGTGTAGGGGGCGGCAGATTAGGGGTGTTTAGACTTGGGGTACATGTTAGGGTGTTAGGTGTAAACGTAACTTTTATTATACCATAGGAATTAATGTGATATATCGGGCAGCAGCGAACATGAGCTTTCGCTGCTTTCAGACTCCCATTGATTCCTATGGCATCCGCTGCCTCCAGGGCGGCGGATTGAAAACCAGGTACGCTGGCCCGGAATAGTGGCGAGCGTTCCTGCTAGTTATTTGATAAGTAGTAAAAGTAGTCAGATAGTGCCGAATTTGCATTCGGAACATCTGTAGTGACGTAAGCATCGATCTGTGCCGGACTGAGACCGGCGGATCGTATGTTCCTCACAGATTTCTACTTTTGCCGGTCTGTAGGCTTTGATAAATAAGGGGAATCAAGCTTGCCACAATTACGCTGCGGAATTCCGGCGTATTTGCGGTTGACGGCTTGAAAAATAGGCTCCATAGTATACTGTAAAGTTTTCTCTCCTTCAATGTGTTCCCAGTTATTCATTTTACCTGCTGGAATATATTAAATTGTTTACAAATAGCTCCTATGTCTTTCTTATGTCATTTTAAATACTTGTTTTTGCCAACTGTAGCCACTTCTACTACTGAAATTAGTAGTATTCTCTATAGAAAATGTATGTAAACAAGAGGCAGCAGCAGAAATGAACCTCATAATCAAAATAAAGCGCACACTACCATTAAAGGTACAGTAAACACCTTGCAATTGCAAGACATTTCTGTTGCGTTGCTATACGATAACATATTGGCCAAGTCTAAACATTTTTAAAACAAATTAACACCTTGTTAATTTGCAGTTGTTATCAGTTAAAGTCATTTAGGAAAAAAATATTTGATCTGCTGATTTTGTACGTTTGCCCACTTACAAAGAAATGATCAGTCTATAATATTAATGGTAGGTTTATTTGAACAGAGAGAGACAGAAAAACAACAAAAAATACAGAAAAACACATTTAAAAAAAAGGTATAAATTGATTTGCATTTTAATGAGTGAAATAAGTATTTGATCCCCTATCAATCAGCAATATTTCTGGCTCCCAGGTGTCTTTTATACAGGTAACAAGCTGAGATTAGGAGCACTCTCTTAAAGGGAGTGCTCCTAATCTCAGCGTGTTACCTGTATAAAAGACACCTGTCCACAAAAGCAATCAATCAATCAGATTCCAAACTCTCCACCATGGCCAAGACCAAAGAGCTGTCCAAGGATGTCAGGGACAAGATTGTAGACCTACATAAGGGGCTGGAATGGGCTACAAGACCAACGTCAAGCAGCTTGGTAAGAAGGTGACAACAGTTGGTGCGATTATTAGCAAATGGAAGAAATACAAAATAACTGTAACCTCCCTCGGTCTGGGGCTCCATGCAAGATCTCACCTTGTGGAGTTTCAATGATCATAAGAACGGTGAGGAATCAGCCCAGAACTACACGGGAGGATCTTGTCAATGATCTCAAGGGAGCTGGGACCATAGTCACCAAGAAAACAATTGATAACACAGTACGCCGTGAAGGACTAAAATCCTGCAGCCCCGCAAGATCCCCTGCTCAAGAAAGCACATGTACAGGCCGTCTGAAGTTTGCCAATGAACATCTGAATGATTCAGATGAGAACTGGGTGAAAGTGTTGTGGTCAGATGAGACCAAATTTTAGCTCTTTGGCATCAACTCAACTCGCCATGTTTGGAGGAGGAGGAGGAATACTGCCTATGACCCCAAGAACACCATCCCCACCGTCAAACATGAAGGTGGAAACGTTATTCTTTGGGGGGGGGGGTTCTGCTAAGGGGACAGGATAACTTCACTGCATCAAAGGGACGATGGATGGGGCCATGTACCGTCAAATCTTGGGTGAGAACCTCCTTCCCTCAGCCAGAGCATTGAAAATGGGTCGTGGATGGGTATTCCAGCATGACAATGACCCAAAACACACGTCTAAGGCAACAAAGGAGAGGCTCAAGAAGAAGCACATTAAGGTCCTGGAGTGGCCTAGCCAGTCTCCAGACCTTAATCCCATAGGAAATATGTGGAGGGAGCTGAAGGTTTAAGTTGCAAAATGTCAGCCGCAAAACCTTAATGACTTTGAGAGGATCTGCAAAGAGGAGTGGAACAAAATCCCTCCTGAGATGTGTGCAAACCTGGTGGCCAACTACAAGAAATGTCTGACCTCTGTGATTGCCAACAAGGGTTTTGCCACCAAGTACTAATTCATGTTTTGCAAAAGGGTCAAATTATTTATTTCACTCTTTAAAATGCAAATCAATTTATAAAAAATTTTAAATGCGGTTTTCTGGATTTTTTTGTTGTTATTCCGATTCTCACTGTTCAAATAAACCTATCATTACAATTATAGACTGATAATTTCTTTGTCAGTGGGCAAACGTATAAAATCAGCAGGGGATCAAATACTTTTCCCCCTCACTGTATGTAGCAGAGTTAGCCTTGAGGGGGGTCTGAAATGTGCACATTTTCACAGCTAAATTACTTGAAAATGGGGCAAAAAAACTAATGAAAGTATATTGAAAAGTTGTTTTACTATGCATAACTAAACACTTTAAATAACAATTTTTTTTTACTGTCCCTTTAAAGAAACATTGAACACTAAATAAATGCTAGATAGAATTATGCATTTAAGGAAAAGATTACCCTGAGAATAAGATGTAGATGTATTTTTTAAAGTTTCATTAGTTGTTTAAATATTGACAAAATAAGTGTAAAGTTTTAGTGCCTATAAAACAATGGGAGCTGCCATGTTGTAACTTAGGTTACCTTCTCTGCTGTGACAGGAACTGAAAAACTCACAATTTAAGAATGGAATTTATAGGAAAAGGGAACAAAATAAATAATGAAAGTATATTGCAGAGTTTTTTTATATATACAATTTTATCATTTTATATTACCATCTCAAAGTATTTAATGTCCAGTTAAGGCACACATTTTATAAGTCCTTAAAATAATGTATAAGTAACCCCAGCAATTTTATTAAAATTGACTGAAATTGACTGAAAGCGCAAACCCTAGGAAACTAATCTGTTTCTTTTTTTTACCACAGACTTAGGGTGCTTGGTTTTTAAAGTGGACTTTTCCACAGATGAAACTGATCTGACGAGTGCAACAAGCAAATTAATAAACAAGGTATAAAAAATGTATTTACAAGAAGATATTTGAATAAAAGAAAAATATAATTAAATAAAGTAATATTTTTGATAAATATATATTTGCAATATTTCTCACATTATAGTACTATAATTATAACATTTTCTTTCCATTACGTTGATGCACGAAAATAAACATAAAAACGTTGTTGTTAAAGTATATATCACTTTATCCCTGAGTATCTGATGTGCACATTCCTGTTAATTTTAATATCAATGTGAAAGGGTGAAAATGACCAGATTTTTACCAGATTTGAGAGGGCTCTGAAACTAATTCTCTATCACAGCCCCCAATACAATCAAGCAGTTTACCCATACCTATAATTTGTTCCCAAATATCCATTTTACCTGCTGGAGTGTATTAAATTGTTTACAAATAGCTAATTTACCTTTATATCAGCATTTCAAGTGGCTGATTTTGCCTGTGTTATCCCTACGTCTAGTGAAAGTTTCTATACTTAGTATAGGCTAAAAAAACTGTGTGGACATATGCAGTAAAATAAATTACACCCCAGGGGGGTTTAGGAGAGCAAAGTAATAAAATGTTAATTTTCAATTGTTGGGCTTTGGTATACAGACAGAGATAATATAAAGAAGCATGGGTGTACAGAAAGTGATAAAATAAGGAAATCTGAATTTTACTGTTATTATCAAATATGCTTCATTATCTTGTTATCCTTTGCTGAAGGAAAATAATTGCACTACTGGCAGATAGCTGAACATATCTAGTTAGCCAATCACAGAAGACAAATGAGTGCAGGTTCCAATCACCAGCTAGCTCCCACTAGTGTAGGATATGTGCGTATTAATTTTCAACAAGGAATACCAAGAGAACAAAGCACATTTGACAATAGAAGTGATTTTAAAAGTGTCTTAAAATGACATGCTCTATCTTATTATTGCAAGTTTATTTTGACTTTCCTATCCCTTTAAGTTATGCATAATCAAACAACTTTGCAATATACTTCATTTTTTATTTTGCCCCATTTCATGTAATTTAGCTCTAAAAACTGTAGATTTTTTTAAATTTTCACAACCTGAAATGCTGACTTACCAAGACTAACGTTGCTACATACAGTTGCAAGAAAGTTTGTGACCACTTTGGAATTACCTGGATTTCTGCACTGATTACAAGTGGAGCGATATTTTAACGTGAGCCTGTAAAGGGGCAAATTTGTCTGTTTACAGGCGCACGTAAATAACCAGCCATTCAAAGTGCCTGATTAATGCTCACGCAAACTCGCTCGAGCACTTTGTGCTTAGCGCAATTAGCCAGAGGTCAGACCTCTGGTTAATTAAAAAAAATGTCCCCCAATAGACCCTCAAATACAGTAAACAGTTGCTTTATTAAAATAAAAAATATGAGCATCTTTATTTATTTTAAAAAAAACTACACAAAGCACTTACAAGTGAGGGAAAATGGGGTGTTAGAAAATAAACGGCTCTGGTAAGTGCCATTAGATTGCGGTCTATGGGGGACTGTGTTTATACTGTTAATATATATGTACAGGGGGTATTGAAAAGAATCACCCCCCTTTAAAATAATCACATTTTGTTGCTTTGCAGCCTGAAATAAAGACAGACACATTTTTTGTTTATCCAGTTGTTATTACTCAGTGGAACTTATAACATCCAAGTGAAAGATACAACACCAACATGTCAGACAAAAATAAAGACAATTCAAAAACAGAATCACTGAGTTGGAAAAAGGATCATCCCCTTGTGTCAGTATTTTGTTGAACCACATTTTGCTTCAATTACAGCCTTTAGTCTGTTGAGATTTGTCTCTACTAACTTTGCACATCTAGACTGTGCAATATTTGCCCACTCTTCTTTGCAGGACTGCTCCAGTTCCGTTACATTTGATGGTGACCGTTTGTGGACTGCAAAGCCATGCAAGGAAATTCACATTTTTCTCCTTCAACCACTGTGTGGTCATTTTTGCTGTGTGCTTTGGGTCACTGTCATGTTGGAAGGTAAACCTTCTTCCCATATACAATTTCCTGGCAGAGAATTTGAAGGTATTTTGCCCCATCCATTATTCCTTCTATCCTGACAAGTGCTCCAGTGCTTGTTGCAGAGAAACACCCCCATAACAGGATATTACCACCTCCATGCTTTACTGTAGGTATGGTGTTATTTGGATGGTGAGCTGTATTGGATTTCCTCCTGACATACTGTTTGATGTTGAGGCCAAATAATTCAATTTTAGTCTCATCTGACCATAACACCTTTTTCCATGTGGCCTCAGAATCTCCTAGGTATGTTATGGCAAAGCTCAGTCATGACTGCATGTGGCCTTTCTTGAAGAGTGGCTTTTTTCTTGCAACCCTCCCATACAAGCCACATTTCTTGCAGAATTTGTGATATTGTTGTCACATGTACACAGTGACCACTCTTTGTCATAAATTCCTACAACTGCTTCAGAGTTGCGGTGGGCCTCTTGGTAGCCTATCTGACCAGTTTCCTCCCGGCTCTTTCATCCAGTTTGGAGTGATGCCCTGATCCAGAGAGGGTCTGTGTTCTACCAAATACCTTCCACTTCTTAATAATAGACTGCACTGTGCTTCTAGGCATTGTTAAAGCCTTTGATATTTTCTTGTATCCATCTCCTGACTTGTTACTGTCCACAACATTATCCCGGATATCTTTTTTAGTGCCTTGCCCCCCATAGTTGATTGTTTGCTTCAGTTGTACTACCAGGGACTGAGACGCTCCAGAAAAGCTCTTTCATGCTGAGTTTATCAATATGCCCACAGCTGATCACAGTTGAAGGCTTTCTGTGTGCCGTTGAGAAGGTGATTAGCTACACCTGAGTGAGTTTACAAGTAATTTTAGGAGGGGGTGATCCTTTCTCCAACTCAGTGATTCTGTTTTTGAATTGTCTTTATTTTTGCCTGACATGTTGGTGTTGTATCTTTCACTTGGATGTTATAAGTTGCACTGAGTAACTACAACTGGATAAACAAAAACTGTGTCTGTCTTTATTTCCGTCTGTAAAGCAACAAAATTTGATTATTTTCAAGAGGGGGTGATTCTTTTCAATACCCACTGTAGATGCTTATATACTGTACATATATACGGTATGTATGTGTTAATAGGTGTATTTACACATATAAACACACACATATATATATATATATATATATATATATACAGGGAGTGCAGAATTATTAGGCAAATGAGTATTTTGACCACATCATCCTCTTTATGCATGTTGTCTTACTCCAAGCTGTATAGGCTCAAAAGCCTACTACCAATTAAGCATATTAGGTGATGTGCATCTCTGTAATGAGAAGGGGTGTGGTCTAATGACATCAACACCCTATATCAGGTGTGCATAATTATTAGGCAACTTCCTTTCCTTTGGCAAAATGGGTCAAAAGAAGGACTTGACAGGCTCAGAAAAGTCAAAAATAGTGAGATATCTTGCAGAGGGATGCAGCACTCTTAAAATTGCAAAGCTTCTGAAGCGTGATCATCGAACAATCAAGTGTTTCATTCAAAATAGTCAACAGGGTCGCAAGAAGCGTGTGGAAAAACCAAGGCGCAAAATAACTGCCCATGAACTGAGAAAGTCAAGCATGCAGCTGCCAAGATGCCACTTGCCACCAGTTTGGCCATATTTCAGAGCTGCAACATCACTGGAGTGCCCAAAAGCACAAGGTGTGCAATACTCAGAGACATGGCCAAGGTAAGAAAGGCTGAAAGACGACCACCACTGAACAAGACACACAAGATGAAACGTCAAGACTGGGACAAGAAATATCTCAAGACTGATTTTTCTAAGGTTTTATGGACTGATGAAATGAGAGTGAGTCTTGATGGGCCAGATGGATGGGCCCGTGGCTGGATTGGTAAAGGGCAGAGAGCTCCAGTCCGACTCAGACGCCAGCAAGGTGGAGGTGGAGTACTGGTTTGGGCTGGTATCATCAAAGATGAGCTTGTGGGGCCTTTTCGGGTTGAGGATGGAGTCAAGCTCAACTCCCAGTCCTAACTAAAAACTACTTCCAAAACTATTCAGCTTTGATATTAATGAGTTTTTTGGGTTCATTGAGAACATGGTTGTTGTTCAATAATAAAATTAATCCTCAAAAATACAACTTGCCTAATAATTCTGCACTCCCTGTTCATATATATTTTTAATTTGCTGCCCAATGCTGTGCGACTTACCCCCTGTGCTGTGCTAGTTTCTTTGCAGTGTCTCACGGTATCAGAACGAGGCTCCCATTGGAGTCTATGGAACCTTCCAGGCAATGCAAACACAAGGTCTCATTTGCATAGCGCTTAACTTGTAATACCAGCGCACCTTTGCAAGCACTGGTTTTACTGAGTTGAACGCAAATATTGCGCTTGCAAAAGCACAATTTTGTTTTCCATTCGTAATCTGGCCAAAATTATGGTCTGATCAACTGTTTGCATGTTATTAGTTTAGTCAGATTGTGTTTGTCTGTAACTGTTTGCGTGTTATTAGTTTAGTCAGATTATGTTTGTCTATAACTGTTTGTGTGCTATTAGTTTAGTCAGATTGTGTTTGTCTATAACTGTTTGTGTGCTATTAGTTTAGTCAGATTGTGTTTGTCTATAACTGCTTGTCTGCTATTAGTTTAGTCAGATTGTGTTTGTCTATAACTGTTTGTGTGCTATTAGTTTAGTCAGATTGTGTTTGTCTATAACTGTTTGTGCGCTATTAGTTTAGTCAGATTGTGTTTGTCTATAACTGTTTGTGCGCTATTAGTTAAATCAGATTGTGTTTGTCTATAACTGTTTGTGCGCTATTAGTTTAGTCAGATTGTGTTTGTCTATAACTGTTTGTGTGCTATTAGTTTAGTCAGATTGTGTTTGTCTATAACTGTTTGTGTGCTATTAGTTTAGTCAGATTGTGTTTGTCTATAACTGTTTGTCTGCTATTAGTTTAGTCAGATTGTGTTTGTCTATAACTGTTTGTGTGCTATTAGTTTAGTCAGATTGTGTTTGTCTATAACTGTTTGTGTGCTATTAATTTAGTCAGATTGTGTGTTGTCTATAACTGTTTGTGTGCTATTTGTTTAGTCAGATTGTGTGTTGTCTATAACTGTTTGTGTGCTATTTGTTTAGTCAGATTGTGTTTGTCTATAACTGTTTGTGTGCTATTAGTTTAGTCAGATTGTGTTTGTCTATAACTGTTTGTGTGCTATTAGTTTAGTCAGATTGTGTTTGTCTATAACTGTTTGTGTGCTATTAGTTTAGTCAGATTGTGTTTGTCTATAACTGTTTGTGTGCTATTAGTTTAGTCAGATTGTGTTTGTCTATAACTGTTTGTGTGCTATTAGTTTAGTCAGATTGTGTTTGTCTTTAACTGTTTGTGCGCTATTAGTTTAGTCAGATTGTGTTTGTCTATAACTGTTTGTGCGCTATTAGTTAAGTCAGATTGTGTTTGTCTATAACTGTTTGTGCGCTATTAGTTTAGTCAGATTGTCTTTGTCTATAACTGTTTGTGCGCTATTAGTTTAGTCAGATTGTGTTTGTCTATAACTGTTTGTGCGCTATTAGTTTAGTCAGATTGTGTTTGTCTATAACTGTTTGTGCGCTATTAGTTTAGTCAGATTGTGTTTGTCTATAACTGTTTGTGTGCTATTAGTTTAGTCAGATTGTGTTTGTCTATAACTGTTTGTGCGCTATTAGTTTAGTCAGATTGTGTTTGTCTATAACTGTTTGTGTGCTATTAGTTTAGTCAGATTGTGTTTGTCTATAACTGTTTGTGTGCTATTAGTTTAGTCAGATTGTGTTTGTCTATAACTGTTTGTGTGCTATTAGCTTAGTCAGATTGTGTTTGTCTATAAATGTTTGTGTGCTATTAGTTTAGTCAGATTGTGTTTGTCTTTAACTGTTTGTGTGCTATTAGTTTAGTAAGATTGGTTTAGTAAGATTGTGTTTGTCTATAACTGTTTGTGTGCTATTAGTTTAGTCAGATTGTGTTTGTCTATAACTGTTTGTCTGCTTTTAGTTTAGCCAGATTGTGTTTGTCTATAACTGTTTGTGTGCTATTAGTTTAGTCAGATTGTGTTTGTCTATAACTGTTTGTGTGCTATTAGTTTAGTCAGATTGTGTTTGTCTATAACTGTTTGTGTGCTATTAGTTTAGTCAGATTGTGTTTGTCTATAACTGTTTGTGTGCTATTAGTTTAGTCAAATTGTGTTTGTCTATAACTGTTTGTGTGCTATTAGTTTAGTCAGATTGTGTTTGTCTATAACTGTTTGTGCGCTATTAGTTTAGTCAGATTGTGTTTGTCTATAACTGTTTGTGTGCTATTAGTTTAGTCAGATTGTGTTTGTCTATAACTGTTTGTGCGCTATTAGTTTAGTCAGATTGTGTTTGTCTATAACTGTTTGTGTGCTATTAGTTTAGTCAGATTGTGTTTGTCTATAACTGTTTGTGTTCTATTAGTTTAGTCAGATTGTGTTTGTCTATAACTGTTTGTGTGCTATTAGCTTAGTCAGATTGTGTTTGTCTATAAATGTTTGTGTGCTATTAGTTTAGTCAGATTGTGTTTGTCTTTAACTGTTTGTGTGCTATTAGTTTAGTAAGATTGGTTTAGTAAGATTGTGTTTGTCTATAACTGTTTGTGTGCTATTAGTTTAGTCAGATTGTGTTTGTCTATAACTGTTTGTCTGCTTTTAGTTTAGCCAGATTGTGTTTGTCTATAACTGTTTGTGTGCTATTAGTTTAGTCAGATTGTGTTTGTCTATAACTGTTTGTGTGCTATTAGTTTAGTCAGATTGTGTTTGTCTATAACTGTTTGTGTGCTATTAGTTTAGTCAGATTGTGTTTGTCTATAACTGTTTGTGTGCTATTAGTTTAGTCAAATTGTGTTTGTCTATAACTGTTTGTGTGCTATTAGTTTAGTCAGATTGTGTTTGTCTATAACTGTTTGTGTGCTATTAGTTTAGTCAGATTGTGTTTGTCTATAACTGTTTGTGCGCTATTAGTTTAGTCAGATTGTGTTTGTCTATAACTGTTTGTGTGCTATTAGTTTAGTCAGATTGTGTTTGTCTATAACTGTTTGTGTGCTATTAGTTTAGTCAGATTGTGTTTGTCTATAACTATGGCTTAGATGAAGATCAGACTACATTTTATGAGTAATAAATGCAGAAATCCAGGTTCACAATATCTGTCTTGCAACTGTATCTTTTCCAATTGGTTTTTACTGTAAAGAACTACAAAACAATGCATTTTATACTAATATTTCTACTGTAAGGTGTATCCAGTCCACGGATTCATCCATTACTTGTCGATATTCTCCTTCCCAACAGGAAGCTGCAAGAGGATCACCCACAGCAGAGCTGTCTATATAGCTCCTCCCCTAACTGCCACTCCCAGTCATTCTCTTGCAGCTCTCGACAAGAAAGGAAGTATCAAGAGATATGTGGTGATTTAGTGTAGTTTATCTTCAATCAAAAGTTTGTTATTTTTAAATGGTACCCGGCGTTGTACTGTTTTTACCTCAGGCAGAAATTAGAAGAAGAGTTCTGCCTGAGGTTTTTGATGATCTTAGCAGGTTGTAACTAAGGTCCACTGCTGTTCTCACACATAACTGAAGAGTATGGGAAAACTTCAGCTGGGGGAATGGCCTGCAGAATTAACTGCTCTGAGGTATGTTCAGTATATTTTTTTCTAGAGAGATGATAAGGTCTAGAAAATGCTGACAGTGCCTGATATATTTAAGGTAAGCCTGATTACAGTGATTTAACAAACAACTGGGATCATGCTTGCAGTAAAAGGTAATATTCATGTTACTTACTCTTATTACTTAGTATGTAAAACGTTTGCATGATATATAAAAAACGTTTTTTACTGAGGGTGATAAATCTTTATTTGGGGCCTAGTTTTCCACATGGCTGACTAGATTTCTCCTAGGAGTAGTTATTTATGGCCCTTTCACTTTGAGTGCATGGTGGGAGGGGCCTATTTTCTCGCTCTAATTGCGCAGTAGTTTTTACAGTCTGAGACATCCAGCTTCCCTGAAGGAGTCCCCTGACATATAGGACCTCTGTAAAGGGTTTTTGTGCCTACAAAAGTCGTTTTATGGGCAGGTAGGAGCCACAGTAGAGCTGTGGCAGTTTGCTTGTGACTGTTTATAACGGTTTTACCATTTTTCTGATTAGTTTTTGAGCCTGAGGGGTTAATCATCCTTTTGCAGTTTATGTGATTGTTTTTTTCCCTTAAAGGCAAAGTACCCTTTTTTATATTCTGCTTTTTCACATTTATTAAAGTGTTTTCCAAGCTTGCTGGTCTCATTACTAGTCTGTTAAACATGTCTGACATAGAGGAAACTCCTTGTTCATTATGTTTAGAAGCCATTGTGGAACCCCCTCTTAGAATGTGTACCAAATGCACTGATCTTACTATAAATTTTAAAGACCATATTCTGGCTTTAAAAGATTTATCACCAGAGGAAATTGACAAGGGGGAAGTTATGCCGACTAACTCTCCCCACGTGTCAGAACCTATAACTCCCGCTCAAGGGACGCCAAGTACATCTAGCGCGCCCATTGCGTATACTTTACAAGACATGGCGGCAGTTAGGAATCATACCCTTACAGAGGTATTGTCCAAACTGCCAGGGTTACAAGGAAAGCGAGACAGCTCTGGGGCTAGAACAAATACAGAGCTCTCTGATGCTTTAGTAGCTATGTCTGATATACCCTCACAATGTGCAGAAGCCGAAGAAGGAGAGCTTCTATCTGTGGGTGATTTTTCTGATTCAGGGAAGACACTTCAACCTTATTCTGATATGTCTACATTTAAATTTAAACTTGAACACCTCCGCGTGTTGCTCAGGGAGGTTTTAGCAACTCTGGATGACTGTGACGCCATTGTAGTCCCAGAAAAAATGTGTAAGTTGGATAAATACTATGCAGTGTCTGTTTACACTGATGTTTTTCCAATCCCTAAGAGGTTTTCAGAAATTATTACTAAGGAATGGGATAGACCAGGTGTACCGTTCTCTCCCCCTCCTGTTTTTAAAAAGATGTTTCCTATAGATGCCGCTACACGGGACTTGTGGCAGACGGTCCCTAAGGTGGAGGGAGCAGTCTCTACCCTAGCAAAGCATACAACTATCCCGGTCGAGGACAGTTGTGCTTTTTTAGATCCAATGGACAAAAAATTAGAGGGTTACCTTAAGAAAATATTTATTCAACAAGGCTTTATTCTCCAGCCTCTTGCATGCATTGCCCCAGTCACTGCTGCTGCGGCTTTCTGGTTTGAGTCTCTAGAAGAGGCTCTACAGGTAGAAACCCCCGTTGGATGATATCCTTGACAAGCTTAAAGCTCTTAAGCTAGCCAATTCATTTGTTTCTGACGCCGTTGTTCATTTAACCAAGCTAACGGCTAAAAACTCAGGTTTTGCTATTCAGGCGTGTAGGGCGCTATGGCTTAAATCCTGGTCAGCTGACATTACTTCAAAGTCTAAGCTTCTCAACATTCCCTTCAAGGGGCAGACCCTATTCGGACCTGGATTGAAGGAGATCATTTCTGATATTACTGGAGGAAAGGGTCACGCCCTTCCTCAGGATAGGTCCAACAAATTAAGGACCAAACAGACTAATTTTCGTGCCTTTCGAAACTTCAAGAGTGGCGCAGCTTCAGCTTCCTCTAATACAAAACAAGAGGGAAATTTTGCACAGTCCAAGCCGGTCTGGAGACCTAACCAGGCTTGGAATAAAGGAAAGCAGGCCAAAAAACCTGCTGCTGCCTCTAAGACAGCATGAAAGATCAGCCCCCCCATCCGGAAATGGATCTAGTAGGGGGCAGACTTTCTCTCTTCGCCCAGGCTTGGGCAAGAGATGTCCAGGATCCCTGGGCATTGGAAATTGTGTCCCAGGGATATCTTCTGGACTTCAAAGCTTCTTCCCCAAAAGGGAAATTTCATCTCTCACAATTATCTGCAAACCAGATAAAGAGAGAGGCATTCTTACATTGTGTTCAAGACCTCCTAGTTATGGGAGTGATCCACTCAGTTCCAAAGGAGGAACAGGGGCAAGGCTTCTATTCAAATCTGTTTGTAGTTCCCAAGAAAGAGGGAACCTTCAGACCAATCTTAGATCTCAAGATCCTAAACAAATTTCTCAGAGTCCCATCCTTCAAGATGGAGACTATTCGAACCATCCTACCTATGATCCAGGAGGGTCAATATATGACTACCATGGACTTAAAGGATGCTTATCTTCACATTCCGATACACAGAGATCATCATCAGTTCCTCAGGTTCGCCTTCCTAGACAGGCATTACCAGTTTGTGGCTCTTCCCTTTGGGTTAGCTACGGCACCAAGAATCTTTACGAAGGTTCTAGGGTCACTCCTAGCAGTCCTAAGGCCGCGGGGTATAGCAGTAGCCCCTTACCTAGACGACATTCTGATACAGGCGTCGAGTTTTCAAATCTCCAGGTCCCATACGGACATTGTTCTGGCATTCCTGAGGTCTCATGGGTAGAAAGTGAACGAAGAAAAGAGTTCTCTATCCCCTCTCACAAGAGTTTCCTTCCTTGGAACTCTGATAGATTCTGTAGAAATTAAGATTTACCTGACAGAGTCCAGGTTGTCAAAACTTCTAAATTCCTGCCGTGTTCTTTATTCTACTTCTCACCCTTCAGTGGCTCAGTGTATGGAAGTAATCGTCTTAATGGTAGCGGCAATGGACATAGTGCCGTTTGCCCGTCTACATCTCAGACCGCTGCAACTTTGCATGCTCAGTCATTGGAATGGGGATTACACAGATTTGTCCCCTCTACTAAATCTGGATCAAGAGACCAGGGATTCTCTTCTCTGGTGGCTATCTCGGGTCCATCTGTCCAAGGGTATGACCTTCCGCAGGCCAGATTGGACAATAGTAACGACAGATGCCAGCCTTCTGGGCTGGGGTGCAGTCTGGAACTCCCTGAAGGCTCAGGGCTCATGGACTCAGGAGGAGGAACTCCTTCCGATAAACATTCTAGAACTAAGAGCGATATTCAATGCTCTTCAGGCTTGGCCTCAGCTTGCTGCGGTCAGGTTAATCAGATTTCAGTCGGACAATATCACGACTGTAGTCTACATCAACCATCAAGGGGGAACAAGGAGTTCCCTAGCAATGTTGGAGGTTTCAAAAATAATTCTATGGGCAGAGGTTCACTCTTGCCATCTATCAGCTATCCATATCCCAGGAGTAGAGAACTGGGAGGCGGATTTTCTAAGTCGGCAGACTTTTCATCCGGGGGAGTAGGAACTCCATCCGGAGGTATTTGCACAGTTGATTCAACTTTGGGGCAAACCAGAACTGGATCTCATGGCATCTCGTCAGAACGCCAAGCTTCCTTGTTACGGATCCAGGTCCAGGGATCCCAAGGCAGCACTGATAGATGCTCTAGCAGAGCGCCTTGGTCCTTCAACCTGGCTTATGTGTTTCCACCATTTCCTCTGCTCCCTCATTTGATTGCCAAGATCAAGCAGGAGAGAGCTTCAGTGATTTTGATAGCACCTGTGTGGCCACGCAGGACTTGGTATGCAGATCTGGTGGACATGTCATCCCTTCCACCATGGACTCTGCCGCTGAGGCAGGACCTTCTATTCCAAGGTCCTTTCAACCATCTAAATCTAACTTCTCTGCGTCTGACTGCTTGGAGATTGAACGCTTGATTTTATCAAAGCATGGTCTCTCTGAGTCGGTCATTGATACCTTAATTCAGGCTCGAAAGCCGGTCACCAGGAAAATCTATCATAAGATCTGGTGTAGATATCTTCATTGGTGTGAATCCAAAGGTTACTCATGGAGTAAGGTCAGGATTCCTAGGATATTATCTTTTCTCCAAGAAGGATTGGAGAAGGGATTGTCAGCTAGTTCCTTAAAGGGACAGATTTCTGCTCTGTCTATTCTTTTGCACAAGCGTCTGGCTGATACTCCAGATGTTCAGCCGCGTTTTGTCAGGCTTTAGTTAGAATCAAGCCTGTGTTTAAAACCTGTTGCTCCGCCATGGAGTTTAAATTTGGTTCTTAAGGTTCTGCAAGGGGTTCCGTTTGAACCTTTGCATTCCATAGATATTAAACTTTTATCTTGGAAAGTTCTGTTTTTAGTAGCTATCTCCTCGGCTCGAAGAGTTTCGGAGTTATCTGCTTTACAATGTGATTCCCCTTATCTCATTTTCCATGCAGATAAGGTAGTGTTACGTACCAAACCTGGTTTTCTTCCTAAGGTGGTATCTAATAAAAATATCAATCAGGAAATTGTTGTTCCTTCACTATGTCCTAATCCTTCTTCAAAGAAGGAACGTCTTTTACACAATCTTGATGTGGTTCGTGCTTTAAAATTTTATTTACAAGCTACGAAGGATTTTCATCAAACATCTGCTTTGTTTGTGGTCTACTCTGGACAGAGGAGAGGCCAAAAGGCTTCGGCAACTTCTCTTTCTTTTTGGCTAAGAAGTATAATTTGCTTATCTTATGAGACTGCTGGCCAGCAGCCTCCTGAAAGGATTACAGCTCATTCCACTCGAGCAGTAGCTTCCACATGGGCTTTTAAGAATGAGGCTTCTGTTGAACAGATTTGTAAGGTGGCAACTTGGTCTTCGCTTCATACTTTTTCTAAATTCTACAAATTTGATACTTTTGCTTCTTCTGAGGCTATTTTTGGGAGAAAGGTCTTACAGGCAGTGGTGCCTTCCGTTTAAGCGCCCTGCCTTGTCCCTCCCTTCATCCGTGTCCTATAGCTTTGGTATTGGTATCCCACAAGTAATGGATGAATCCGTGGACTGGATACACCTTACAAGAGAAAACAAAATTTATGCTTACCTGATAAATTTATTTCTCTTGTGGTGTATCCAGTCCACGGCCCGCCCTGTCATTTTAAGGCAGGTGTTTTTTATTTTTAAACTACAGTCACCACTGCACCCTATAGTTTCTCCTTTCTCTTGCTTGTCTTCGGTAGAATGACTGGGAGTGGCAGTTAGGGGAGGAGCTATATCGACAGCTCTGCTGTGGGTGATCCTCTTGCAGCTTCCTGTTGGAAAGGAGAATATCCCACAAGTAATGGATGAATCCGTGGACTGGATACACCACAAGAGAAATAAATTTAGCAGGTAAGCATACATTTTGTTTTTAACGGTGACTAACCTTGTCTGCAGTCTCAAGCCCAGACTGGCTCCTCCAAATAACGCAGATGATGGGTGGAGTTTGGCTATTAAAATACATTTAGACTTGGCTGATTTGTTCTCTTTTCTTTAATTATACAGATAGAGCATGCCATTTTAAGCAACTTTCTAATATACTCATATTATTAATTTTTCTACTTTCTCTTGCTATCTTTATTTAAAAGCAGGAATGTAAAGCTTAGGAGCTGGTCCATTTTAGGTTCAGCACCTTAGAAAGCACTTGCTTATTAGTGGCTAAATTTAGACACCAATCAGCAAGCATAACCCAGGTCCAGAACCCAAAATGGGCCAGCTCCTAAGCTTTACATTCCTGCTATTTAAATAAAAATAGCAAGAGAATGAATAAAAATTGATAATAGGAGTAAATTAGAAAGTTGCTTAAAATTGCATGCGCCCTAAAAATTTAGTTTAGTATCCCTTTAAGGACTAGAGTTAATTGCAGATGTGCTGCAGCTTGCAGGCAGATGGGATAAGCGAGTCTAAAAAGCAAAAGTACTAAGAAATAATGGCAACAATAACTGAAATCTACCTGTGGCTTAATGGTAGCACTGCAGCACTAGCAACTGAATGACCCAGGTTCAAACCTCAAGTTGTATTTTCGTAAAACAGGTGTGAGAAAGAAAAGTATGTGGCAATTAAGTATGATTTTAAACAATAGAGAAAAAAAAGTACATTTTATGATAGAATAGAAGTTGTCTCTTTAGCTTTTTTTAGCTTAGTAGAGTTGCTTAACATTTTTTTAATAAAATTCGGGATGAACTTTATTTCGATTAAATAAAAAAATTTTCTCTCCACAGGTAGAACAGATTCTACAATCAAAACTTGCTGCGGGGTCCTTTAAACTCACCTTGATTAGCAATGCAACCCGCATTTAGTCATCTCTATTACATCTTCATAACCCGCATTTAGTAATCTCTATTACATCTTCATAACCCGCACTTAATAATCTCTATTACATCTTTATAACCTGCATTTAGTAATCTCTATTACATCTTCATAGTCCGCACTTAGGGGCCAAATTATCAAACTCCGAGCAATTTGATTTGTTAGTGATAGTTTTTAATGTGTATTTTAATCAGATTGGCTGATGTCATAAATCATGTGGTGGAAAAATTCACTAGTGTGTGGTTTATTTAGGAGTTTGCATCATAATTGGTGCGAAAAGTGTTGCGTCAAATATGGCGCAAAGTGAAAAGTGGGACTTATATTACATGGCTTAAACATGGTGCACATAGATTTTTTAAAAACTAAAAAGGTTAGCTATATTATGTTGTGTATTTATTTCATTCTTATCTCTATATCTATTAGTGCGACAAGTTTGGGGCAAAACTTTCCACCAAATATGTAGAAATTATATTGTCCCCTTGATTTGTAATGAGAGACAAAGTTGTAGCATAATCCATCAGTAGTAATGTATTTTTAATTTTTATCCCTATATCTACTAGTGCACCAAATGTGGAGCTATAATATTGTTTGATTTAGAAAGGGTATACAATTTTAATAAAGTTTCTCATTTACTTTTATTATGTAATATACTGTACTTCATTGTCTTGTAGAATCGAACATAAGCTTTCTGTGTTTTCCGACTCCCATTGAGTTCTATGGCATCCGCGACCTGAAGGGTGGTGGATTGAAAACCAGGTACGCTGAGTCGGAAAAGATGCGAGCGTAACTGTAGAAATTTTGATAACTTCGTAAGAGCTTTAAATAGTGTAGAATAGGAGGGTGAATGAACACGAATCCTATCAAATTCCATGGGTTTTCAACTCGCATCGATCTGCGTCAGATTGAGATCGAGAGATTGTATGTGACGTCGCAAATTTCAACATTTGCCGATCTTGACGCTTTGATAACTACGGCGGATCAATCTCGCAACAATTACGACGCGGAATTCAAGCATATTTTCAGTTGACGCTTTGATAAATAGGCCTCAGAGTGTATATAGACTTAGCATTATAACAGGGCACATATCAACCAGACAAAACGATTAAATTACAAATAAAGTGAATCCCTAAATGAAGAAGTACCTGCTGAATAAAAACATAGCAAATTCAAGTAGTACAAAATATGCAATACAATGATCTACAATCTTACATGACACATATGAGAAGGAAATGAATTGGACCAAATCATGACCCACTGTAATACATAGAATTAGAAAGAGATATATATATATATAACTTAATCCCATTAGATCCAATAATATCATGACATAGACATCTAAGTTGTATTTGATATTTTTTAGTAACGTTTATAATATTATTCCTATCTGAACACCTTATAAGGATTAGATATGTGCATGATCGAAAAATTTGTTTCGGTTCGGATCGATTCAGAGTTTTTCGAATTTTGTTTTGGATCGATTCGAATTCGGAAAACTTTGAATGAATTTGTTTCGGATTCGTTTCGGATTCATTCGGATTCGAAAAAATTCGGCTGGATTTAGTTCGATTCGGTTCAGTTCGGAAATTCGGAATTTCGGTATGTGTGCTGTGTATTAGACTAGTATTATGTACTGTATATTAGGTGTAACCCATAGCAGAGTGATATAACCTAATATACGGTACAATACTAGTGTAATCCATGGCCATCCGAATTTACCGAATAAATCCGAACTAATTCGGATTTATTCGGTAAATTCGGCAGTATTTTAATTCGGAAATTCGGATCGATCCGAATCTCTGAATTTGCCGAATTTCCAAATCGATCCAAAACGAATTGCACATGTCTAATAAGGATCATATGCTCAGAGACAACAAGTAATTGTCAATAAAAAAGTTGATATCACATTCCCTATTCATGCCCTATTCATAGATTGGAACAATGTAGAGAAGCAGTGGAGCACGTAAACATTCAAACTGATCAGAATAATTTTGAGGATATTATTATTATCTTCACTACAGAATATAGCCAACAATATAATGATATAGTAAAAATACTAAAAATACATTTACATATTTTGTCTGCTGATGATGCTTTACAGCCTCATATTAAAAATTGTAAATTTGTTCCAAAACAATCTAGGACCTTAGCACAATCATTGTTACCTAGTCTAGTTAAAAGTAAGGATGCCAAAAAAATCTACGAATTGGTTAATCAAAAAAGGTACATTCAAATGTGGTAGTAAAATTTGCTATGCTTGCCCAAATATTTACCTAGGCGATAGCTTTACTAGTCAGGTAACTAAAGAAACATACAACTTTGATTTTTATGCTAACTGTGGTTCACAGTTCTCTGTCTACCTTTTAACTTGCAATTTCTGTTTCTGTCAATAAGTTGGGAAAACTACTCGCACTGTTAGAACAAGATCTAATGAGCATGTTAGGGACGTAAAAAACTATAACAAAGATTCAACAGTAGCTAACCATTTTAACAATTGGGATTATCCTAGCTAAAGTGTAGGTATAATCTAGATTTTATTAACTTAACTTTGCTTAACTTTCTTTACTACTACCAATGCAGCCATTAAAAGTATAACAGAACACAAACAGTTAACATTACAGACAAAGGAAATACCAGACATATTGAACCAATAAGAGCATTTTCTTAATGAATGGAGAAAAGAAGAACCAATCAGCTTTCTCATATCCACCATAAAGGGACCAATGACCCCCAATTATTCCTCTTTCGGATTTGCTGCTGAGATGGAACAGGAAAAAGTAATTGAACAACAGAACAAACAGGAACAGTCAAAACATAAAGATGAAACTGAGGAAACATTCCAATCCGAAGTTCATCGAGGAGGATGAAGAAAAAACATTTAGTTGGAACAGGGATGATGCATGAGAGGAAACTTGAAATGCAGATAACTCAGATGAAGGAGAAAATGATCCTGTAGAATAATGCAGATTCTTGGAATGTGGAGACATCTTAGACTGTAGGAGCTAGGTGAATAAACACAATAATTAGTAATATATAAAGACATATTAATAAAATATCCTGAGGAAGGGAAATAACTTCATTATGGGGGGGGGGGGGGAATACTCGTCTCCTTGTCCTTAATAAAATCAGGAGACAGGAGACTCCTATTTTGCTAGTTTAAAGCTGAGGCAAAAAAGGAAGAAGGATGAGAAATGGGTTTGAAATAAAACTGATGAAATGTGGAGTCAGAGACCAATCTACGTCGTTAAGTATATTCTGAAGAGAAGCTGAATTTACAAAAGCTTTAGAGGCCGCAGAACCTCAAACCTTGAACCCAGCGAGCAATGGAGGTAGATGTAACAGGGTTGTGAAGAGGAACGAAAGATAAAAGGAATTGATCAGATGATAAAGGAGAAAAGAAGAACCAATCAGCTTTCTCATATCCACCATAAAGGGACCAATGACCCCCAATTATTCCTCTTTCGGATTTGCTGCTGAGATGGAACAGGAAAAAGTAATTGAACAACAGAACAAACAGGAACAGTCAAAACATAAAGATGAAACTGAGGAAACATTCCAATCCGAAGTTCATCGAGGAGGATGAAGAAAAAACATTTAGTTGGAACAGGGATGATGCATGAGATGAAACTTGAAATGCAGATAACTCAGATGAAGGAGAAAATGATCCTGTAGAATAATGCAGATTCTTGGAATGTGGAGACATCTTAGACTGTAGGAGCTAGGTGAATAAACACAATAATTAGTAATATATAAAGACATATTAATAAAATATCCTGAGGAAGGGAAATAACTTCATTATGGGGGGGGGGGGGAAATACTCGTCTCCTTGTCCTTAATAAAATCAGGAGACAGGAGACTCCTATTTTGCTAGTTTAAAGCTGAGGCAAAAAAGGAAGAAGGATGAGAAATGGGTTTGAATAAACTGATGAAATGTGGAGTCAGAGACCAATCTACGTCGTTAAGTATATTCTGAAGAGAAGCTGAATTTACAAAAGCTTTAGAGGCCGCAGAACCTCAAACCTTGAACCCAGCGAGCAATGGAGGTAGATGTAACAGGGTTGTGAAGAGGAACGAAAGATAAAAGGAATTGATCAGATGATAAAGGAGAATGAAAATGATTAGTTCTTTTGAGATATTTATTTAAACAGATGACTACAAAAAGATTGGGAGAAGAAGGAAAATAAGTATAAAATAAGGTGGAAGAAAAAGTTTTTGTCCTACGAGAGATGAAAAAGGTTAGACCTTCAGGAGAGAAAGAAATAGAGTAAAAATCAATAGCTCTGACATCCAAGACTCTTCTAAAAGTGAGAATGGCAAAGAAGAGTAGCAAGTTTGCAAGTGAGTTGTTTTAAAGAGAGAAGGTCATTAGAGGGCCAGGTGTTGAAAAAGGAAAGAACCAAATCTACATCCCAAAATTGAGAATGTTTAGGAATAGGAGGACATTTGATTCTGATGGCTTTGAGAATTCTACAAACCTGAGGATGTCGACCCACTGGAAAATTATTGTATTATTATTAAGAGAATGTTTAGAGGAAATAGCTGATCTAATTACATTAATAGTTCTATGAGAGAGACCAGACTCAGAAAGAGAGGATAAAAAATTGATAATTTGGGCTAGAGGTACTGAAAAGGAATCCAAGTTCCATTCCAAGCACCAGCGATTTCATTTGGACCAGGCTGATGAATAGGATCTGAGGGTACCTGGGGCCAGGGATTCTCGTAATAATTGTAAAGCCCCTGACGGGTCAGAGACAGGGAAGAGATTCCTGAAATCCTCTAGGCTAGAAGATGAAGGGATCCTTGGAGGACTAGGCTGTGGAGATTGTTGTTCGGGTCTAAGAGGAGATCTTTAGAATATGGGAGAAGAAGGGGAAGTTCTATTTCCATCTCCAGGAGAGAGTGAAACCATGGTTGGGAAGGCCAAAAGGGAGTGATTAGAAGCAGGGAGAGGGATTCCCGACGAACTCTGGAAAGGATCCTGGGAATCATGATGAAAGGAGGAAGACATAAGCTCCGAACAGAGGCCAAGGTTGGAGAAAAGCATCCGTTGCTTGCGCCTCCAGATCCAGACGCAATTGAAGAAAAGACAAATTATGTCAATTGAGGCGAGGCGCAAACAGGTCTATTGAGAAGGGGCCTCTGGGATGATGGAGGCAAAGGAAAATCAGATGATTGAGTTTCCAGTTGCCCGAGTCTTTGAGGAATCTGGAACCCCAGTCCGACGCAGAATTTGAAAGTCTGGGGAGATATTCAGCTTTCACCATAATGTTTTGGGCTAGGCAGAAATGAATGAAATCCTTTGTAATATCCGATAGAACCTTTGACTTGGTACCTCTGAGACGATTCAGATACTGAACCGCTGAAACATTGTCCATCCTCAACAGAATGGATGTGGGATGGTTGAATTGAGAAAAGCTTTTTATGGCAAAGATCCAGCAAGATGCTCAAGACAGTTTATGTGAAGAGATTTCTCTTTGGAAGACCATTTCCCACCTATAATGGAAGGACCACCATCAGGCACCCCAGCCAGAAAGACTGGCATCTGATTCAATGACTAATCCGGGATGGAAACAAAAATGGTTCAACCATTCCAGGCTTCTATATGATTGAGCCACCAAGAGAGTTCTTGTTTGGCTTTGAGAGAGAGAGGATTCTTGTGGGAGTAAAGCAAAAACCTTTTTTGAAGGTAAAATATTTTTAATCTCTGCAGTGCCCGATAATGAAGGGGATTAGGATAAATGGCTTGAATCGAGGATGATAGTAACCCTACAATCTGAACCACCATCCTGAGGGAAACAAGATCTTTGGATAAAGTACGAGAAAATTTCCTTCCTTATATTTTTTATTTTGTCTTTTGGAAGACTGAGGGTAGAGGATTTTGTGTTTATCAGAAAACCTAGAAAAAGTAAGAGATTGGGAAGGTATGAGTTCTGATTTTTCCTGATTGATGAGAAAACCTAAATAGGAAGGAGATTGACTGTGAGTTGAAGTTGCTGGAGGAGGGAAAGATGATCTTGGTTCATTATCAAGATGTCGTCCATGAAGGGTCGTCCATGAAGGCGGAGCCAGGAAAGAACTGGTTTCATTAATTTGGTAAATACTCAAGGGGCAGAGGAATAAACCAAAAGGAAGGCGTGTAAGCTGCCAAAAGAGATTGTTCCATTTAAATTTCAGAAATTTTCGATATTCCTGAGCTATAGGGACTGTCAGGTAAGCGTCTGTAAGGTCTAGGCAAACAAGCCAGTCCCTGTCCTGAAGGCAATCTCTGAGAAGGTAGATACCCTCCATTTTGAAATGATGATAAGTTACATAAAAATTTAAGGAACGCAAATTTATGATGGGAAGAAATTTGCCGTTTTTCTTTTTTTACCAAAAAGATGTTGCTTAGAAAGCCTTTGGAAGGACAGGGAGATAGCTCTATGGCCTGTTTTTGAATAAGATTGTTTACTTCTGAGTGTAAGAGTTATTTGTCTTTAAGGGAAAAATGAATGGGATGAGGTAAGGCAATCTGAATAGGAAGGGAAGAAAATTCTATTTGAAATCCCTGAATAGTATTTAGAACCCAAGGTTCTGAGGAAATAACCTCCCATTTTTTTACAAAAAGAGGCTTCCTCCTATTTTTGATGGAGAAATATTTTTGTTAGATAAAGGCAGACTTACTGAAGGTGTTCTTGAGCGGGTTCGTGATCTAAAACCTCTAGACTATTATGGTATGGAACGGGATGGAAAGAACTGAGTGTATGTTGAAGAATTCTTTTCAGGAAAGTGTCTCTGATTGTTGTATTGGGACTGATGTTGGTATTGGTATTGAAATTGGGGGTCTGTAATTATTATATGATCTGCCAGGAAAGCGACCCCTACCTTTCCCGGGCCCTGTCAAAAACACGATTGGGATTTTAAAAAAATTTCATAGATGGCTTGGCCCTTGTTGAGGGAAGAAAAGATGCTAGCATAATTGTTAAGTTCTTTAATAAAGTCATCTCTAAAAAGGAGGCCATTAGCAGAGGGACCAGATTCAGACAGAGTCATATCTGGGAGTTTTGGGTCAATTTTCTTGAGAATATATTTCCTTCTTTCAATAGAAATAGCCAGAGTTAGTGTTACCAATATGACATAAGGCTCTCTGAAGCTATTGACTGACTAAAGCCGGGTCTAGAGCAGAATTATTTTCTAAAAGCTTCGTCAGAAAGTTCTAGAACTTTTTGTGAGGGGACCAATGGAATCCAGGAGCTTATCCTGACAAATCTTCCATGATCTGTCAAGACCCTTTTTTACATTAAATCCTGGAGTGGAAATAAATTTAACAATTTTAGGGTCCACTTCTGGAGTAATAGCAGTGTTATTAGGTAAATTGGGGCGAGGGCATTCTGCACGCATTTTATTCCGAACTTCTCTTTTAAGGGGACGTCTAATCCAATGTTCCACAAATTCAGAAACGTCTTTAGAAGGGAACCATTCTGATGAGCGAGGATGTTGGAGTTCATCAGGATTAAATCTAGGATTCCCAATTTTGTCAGTAAAATTATAAGGTTTAATGGAGTTGGATTTAGAGATAGAAAATGTTTTGCGCCTTTTGGGAGCAGGGGATTCATCTGAGTGAGAATCATTGTCTGAAATACATTTTTTATTTTCTGAAAAATTGTCAGTCAGACTGACTGAAATGATCTTCTGAGGAAAAATCATTGTCACTTGAGAAACAGCAGTGTCTAAGTATTTGTGTAATTTTCTTTTTATGACTCAAAAGTTTTCCCTCTGAACCTGAGGGAGAAGGTGAATTATTTTTAGTTCCCACACCTTAGGGGAAAGGGGAGTCTGATGAATGCAGACTTTTAGTATGACAAAACTTTCTGGATTTTTTAGAAACAGGAGATCATTTTCTTTCACGAGACTTTTTAGGAGGGGAAGCTTGAATAGCCTCTAATAATACTCCCATTTGTGAATTAAAATGGTTAAACATGTTAGACATAGAGGAATCAATCATAGCTTGTACCGCTTTTCATGTAAGGGGGCTATCATGAGGGGAAGACATGCTGAAAAGGAAATACTTTAACCTCAATAAAATTAAAACAGGCAAAAAATATCCCCTTAACTATACAGGCAATTTAACCGAGTAACAAAACAACAGGAAAAAAACAATTCTGTGAGAATTTTACAATGTTGCAATGTAGAAGACAGCTGTAGTCTGCAGAGAGCTGTAATGAGTTGGGAGGTAAAAAGTGGCAGGAAAAGATGACGTCATAGGGCGGGAACAAATTAAAATGGCCACCAGAGTTTTTTCATTAGCAGGAGAAAAGAAGAGAGCTGGAGTGAAAACAGCTCAAGGCAATACCAGGAAAGAAAAACGAAAGCAAAACGGAATGTATTAGAAAGATAAGGAGACCTTAAAAACTGAAACAAAAGGGAAAAAAATATTTTGAAAAAGGCAGTTTAGAGAGTGCAAGAGCTTAGGCAGAAAAAGGGGAAAAAGAGAAACAGAGTAATAAAATACAATACAAAGAGTAATACAATCAAGCAAGAAAAATAGCTGCAATACTTATCTTTAGTGATGTCGCGAACTTAAAAATTTTGGTTCGCGAACGGCGGACTCGAACTTCCGCTATTGTCCGCGAACCGGCCATTGACTTCAATAGGCAGGCGAACTTTAAAACCCACAAGGACTCTTTCTGG
Source organism: Bombina bombina (assembly GCF_027579735.1). Classification (NCBI taxonomy): domain Eukaryota; kingdom Metazoa; phylum Chordata; class Amphibia; order Anura; family Bombinatoridae; genus Bombina; species Bombina bombina. The sequence continues at coordinate 103,481,574 of NC_069508.1, forward strand.
CCACAATAGTGATGGAAAAGTTGTTTCAAAGGTACTAACACCTGGACTGTGGCATGCTGGAGGGGGATCCATGTCAAAAACTCTAATGGAAAAATTACATAGTTGATGCAGAGTCTGCTTTTAACCCATAAAGGGCCTAAATCACCTAACATTAATAAATTATTTGCAATAACGTGCTTTAAAACATCAGTTATGATGTTGTAATCGATCAGGGTAGTGTAAGGGTTACGCCCGCTTCACAGTGACAGACCAAACTCCAAGTGTAACGCCACCGCAAACAACCGCAAACAGTCCATTTGCACAACCACGAGATAGATAGATTTGATAGATAGATACATAGATTACATAGCTCAATCAATGCAATATACATATGATTGATACAAATTACATAGATCAATAGATGCAATATACATTTGATAGATACGAATTACATAGATCAATAGATGCAATATCCCATTTGATAGATACGAATGTTATCGATCCAAAGATGCAATATACATTTGATAAATACGAATTACATCAATCAAAAGATGCAATATACATTTTATAGATACGAATTACATTGATCAATAGATGCAATATACATTTGATAGATACGATTGATAGTTAGATAGATTTGATAGATAAATAGATAGATTTGAAAGATATATAATTTCCCTGACAGAGTATAACAATAAGACATGCGGTCTGGGACCCGTGGTGTGTTAAGTAGTACTATTCTTAGCAGTTTACTACTACCTGTTACTCCCCCTATCAGGGGAGGTCTATATGGCCTGCATTTTTGGAACAGGGAGATGGAAGAAGATGATTGGTCTGTCCTCCTACTTCAAATTTGTCAAAAACACAAGTGGCTGTCTCAAAACAGTCCGTACATAGATAGATAGATTTGATAGATATACATAGATTGATAGTTAGATAGAATCGATAGAAGATAAATAGATAGATTTGATAGATATATAATTACCCTGACAAAGTATAATAATTAAACATGCGGTCTGCGACCCATGGTAACTAGGTTGTGTTAAGTAGTACTATTCTTAGCACTTTCATCCCTGTAACTCCTCCTATCGGGGGAGGTCTATATGGCCTGCATGATTACCATGACAAAGTATAACAACAAGACACGCGGTCTGGGACCCATGGTAACTAGGTTGTGTTAAGTAGTACTTTTCTTAGCAGTTTAATCCCTTTTTCTCCCCCTTTCGGTGGAGGTCTATATGGCCTGCATGATTACCCTGACAAAGTATAACAACAAAACATGCAGTCTGGGACCCATGGCAACTAGGTTGTGTTAAGTAGTACTATTCTTAGCACTTTAATCCCTGTTACTCCCCCTTTCGGGGGAGGTCTATATGGCGTACATGATTAACCTGACAAAGTATAACAACAAGACACGCGGTCTGGGACCCATGGTAACTAGGTTGTGTTAAGTAGTACTGTTCTTAGCAGTTTAATCACTGTTACTCCCCCTATTGGGGGAGGTCTATATGGCCTGCATGATTATCCTGACAAAGTATAACAACAAAACATGCGGTCTGGGACCCATGGTAACTAGGTTGTGTTAAGTAGTACTATTCTTAGTACTTTAATTTCTGTTACTCCCCTTACCGGGGGAGGTCTATATGGCCTGCATGATTACCCTTACAAAGTATAACAACAAAACATGCGGTGTGGGACCCATGGTAACTAGGTTGTGTTAAGTAGTACTATTCTTAGAACTTTAATGTAAACTAATGTAAAAGTTTTTTTTTTTTTTTTTTTTAATAATGTTAAACCAACAGGTATGAGTGGTTGCACAGAGCAATTAATCACAGTATATGCTTGCTGTTGGCCTTGCACACAGGCCTGATGGTAAATGAAATTAGATTAAACTTGCAATTAGCAAACTAATGTAAAAGTTTTTTTATTTTAATTTAAAATAATGTTAAACCACCAGATATGAGTGGTTGCACAGAGCAATTAATAACAGTATATGCTTGCTGTAGGCCTGGCACACAGGCCCGATGGAAAATAAAATTAGATTAAACTTGCAATTAGCAAACTAATGTAAAAGTTTTTTTTATTTTTTTAAAATAATGTTAAACCAACAGGTATGAGTGGTTGCACAGAGCAATTCATCACAGTATATGCTTGCTGTTGGCCTGGCACACAGGCCTGATGGTAAATGAAATTAGATTAAACTTGCAATTAGCAAACTAATGTAAAAGTTTTTTTTTATTTTAATTTAAAATAATGTTAAACCAACAGGTATGAGTGGTTGCACAGAGCAATTAATCACAGTATATGCTTGCTGTTGGCCTGGCACACAGGCCTGATGGTAAATGAAATTAGATTAAACTTGCAATTAGCAAACTAATGTAAAAGTTTTTTTTAAAATTTAAAATAATGTTAAACCACCAGATATGAGTGGTTGCACAGAGCAATTAATCACAGTATATGCTTGCTGTTGGCCTGGCACACAGGCCTGATGGTAAATGAAATTAGATTAAACTTGCAATTAGCAAACTAATGTAAAAGTTTTTTTTTTTTCTTTAAAATAATGTTAAACCACCAGATGTGAGTGGTTGCACAGAGCAATTAATAACAGTATATGCTTGCTGTAGGCCTGGCACAGAGGCCTGATGGTAATGAAATTAGATTTAAACTTGCAATTAGCAAACTAATGTAAAAGTTTTTTTGTTTTTTTTAAATAATGTTAAACCAACAGGTATGAGTGGTTGCACAGAGCAATTAATCACAGTATATGCTTGTGGTGGGCCTGGCACACAGGCCTGATGGAAAATAAAATTAGATTAAACTTGCAATTAGCAAACTAATGTAAAAGTTTTTTGTTTTTTTTAAATAATGTTAAACCACCAGATATGAGTGGTTGCACAGAGCAATTAATAACAGTATATGCTTGCTGTAGGCCTGGCACACAGGCCTGATGGAAAATAAAATTAGATTAAACTTGCAATTAGCAAACTAATGTAAAAGTTTTTTTTTAATTTAAAGTAATGTTAAACCACCAGATATGAGTGGTGGCAGTGAGTAAGTTGGCACAATATATGCTGTGAGGCTCACACACAGGCTGGTGGCAGGCGGGCAAATGCAAAAAAAACAACGACTGGAGTTCTAGCCCTATGAAAAAAAATAAAAAAATTTTTTAGCCCTGAAAAGGTCTTTTTGGGGTGCTGTCCTTACAGCAGAGATCAGATGAGTCCTTCAGGACTTTAGTGGAGACTGAATAGACTAGCCTAGCTATCAATTTCCCTATAAAATCAGGAGCTGCAACAATAAACCTCCTCTCTCTTCAAAAGCTGCATCACAATTATTCTAAAATGGCTGCTGCCCGGGACCTGGGAGGGTCTGGAAGGGAGTGTCTGCTACTGATTGGCTGTAATGTGTCTGCAGACTGTGAGATACAGGGTAAAATTTTACTCAATGATGACGAATAGGGGGCGGATCGAACATTGCATATGTTCGCACGCGGCGGCGAACGCAAACAAGCTATGTTCGCAGGGAACCGTTCGCTGGCGAACAGTTCAGGACATCACTACTTATATTTATGGTAGCAGCAAAAGAAAGAGGAATAATTGGGGGTCATTGGTCCCTTTATGGTGGATATGAGAAAGCTGATTGGTTCTTCCTATCTACATTCATTAAGAAAATGCTCTCATTGGTTCAATATGTCTGGCATTTCCTTTCTCTGTAATGTTAACTGTTTGTGTTCTGTTATACTTTTAAAGGCTGCATTGGTAGTAGTAAAGAAAGTTAAGCAAAATAGGAGTCTCCTGTCCTGTAATAAAATTATAACTTCACTCATGTTGCTAATTTGTGGCTACAAATAATTGATGTGGGTACAACCCCTCTTAGAAGAGGTAACAAAATCTAAGATTTAGAAAAGAAGGAGTTGTACTGGATTCTAAAACAGCACACATTACATCCATCAGGCATGAATAGGGAATGTGATATGAACTTTTTTATTGACAATTAATTGTTGTCTCTGAGCATATGATCCTTATAAGGTGTTCAGATAGGAATAATATTATAAACGTTACTAAAAAATATCAAATACAACTTAGCTTGGTATCATATGTAGATGTCTATGTCATGATATCAATGGATCTAATGGGATTTAGGTATATATACATATATTCTCTTTCTAATTATATGTATTTACAGGTTGGTCATGATTTGGTCCAATTAATTTCCTTCTGATATGTGTCCATGTAAGATTGTAGGATCATTTTATTGCATATTTTATACTACTTGAATTTGCTATTTTTGTATTCAACAGGTACTTCTTTATGCAGGGATTCACTTTATTTGTAATTTACTCATTTTGTCTGGTTGATATGTGCCCTGTTATAATGCTAAGTCTCTATACACTCTGTGTCTAGTTAGGTGTCCTTTGTTTTTAAACCTTTTCTCTCTATGTGGCAGTGTAGCAGTTAAATCTGTTTCACATAGCTTATAAATAGAGTAGGTTTCAACAGAGACCGTAGTCTATGAGTAAGCGCCTGTAGGGGGTGTGAAACACGTCAGACTGTTTGCACACCATGCCTGCCATGTCTGTTTGCCTTTTAAGATGTTTTCAATAAATTTTGTTTTATTTTACTATAGTACTGGGTTTTGGTGTAGTGCCTGCCACTCTCCTTGGTCTTGTTCAGATTTAGGTAGTGTTGCAGGGTACTCTCTATCTGCTGTACTCCTCTTCAGAGGCCTCGGATCAATTTATTAAGATGCGAGTGGACATGATCCGATATAGCAGATCATGTCCGCCGCACATCAATAGCATATGCTGTCAGCATTTATCATTGTACCAGCAGTTCTTGTGAACTGCTGGTACAATGCCGTCCCCTGCAGATTTGTGGCCAATCGGCCGCTAGCAGGGGGTGTTAATCAACCAGATTGTATTTGATTGGGTTAATTTCTATCTGCGGCCTCAGAGCAGGCGGACCAGTTATGGAGCAGCGGTCTTTAGACTCGCCGTAAACAAGGGGCATCAAGCTCCATACAGAGCTTGATAAATCGGCCCCCTCATCTGAGTTTGTCCACCAACCAGAAAGCACATATTTTATTTCTGCTGTTACCTGGGACCACAAAAACTATGTCACATATTTTCAGTTCTATTTTTTTCCTTGGGACACCACAAAATATGTTTGTTCAATGTAGAGAGATTGATACATTTAGTGGACATATATTGTATTGTACGTATTAATCACAAAGTGGAAGCGCTCCACATAGCAATTTATTTATTTTTACTTGTTTTTCTAAACATTACTTATCTTACTGTATCTATCTGGGAAAATTATTTTAAGAATTTCATCATTTTTTAAAGTATGCCAGTGTTTTATTAATATTATTTATAATTAGAACAGAAATTCTTGTAGCAACTTATTTCTATCTAAATACCATCTATAATTTATATAAATTTTTATTAAGTTTGGATTTTAACCCCTTTCAATAAATCTCTCTTTAAGAAGTAATGACTGTTGTTCAAAGTCTCTAGTGATGGTACAAGGTACAATTCCTTTTAATTCTATTAAACTATCCTCTAGGAATTGCTTTCAGCCATTTAGGATGAGGGCAACTTTTATAATGAATGCTCATATTTGTATCACAGGGTTTGAAACAGGTAGAGGTAAAGAGCTTCTTATTTTCTATCCTAATATTTATATGTGGTGTTAGGGGCAGAACTATAAGCGGTGCCACTGCACTAAGGCCTGGGGCTGGTGGGGGGCCCACTCAGAGATCTGAAAATTAAATGCAATAGAGTTCACTGTTTTTTTATTATTTTAACCCAGACAGTGCCGTTCTGGTAGCTGTTTCTGGAGGGAAGGTGTTGAGTGGGACTCTCCAGAGCGTTTTGGTTGTCAGAGTGACGGGGGGTTGTAAGGTCCGGGTCTATCTATTATAGTTCATTACGTAATTCTCTCTCTCTATATATATATATATATATATATATAAAATTATAATTCATTACGTAATTATATATATATATATATATATATATATATATATATATAGAGAGAGAGAGAGAGAGAGAGAGAGAGAGAGAGAGAGAGAGAGTTCAAGAGGGTATAGCATTCACAAATACACTGGTGACTGGGGTGCTCAGCAACATCAGTAATAATCAAGCACAAAAAGCAGGTGTGAGACATAAAATGCATGTGCACAATTGTATAATGTTTTATGCAATTTTCATGTTTCATATTGGCTTTGAAAGATGTTTGTTTAATTGTATTTGTTTTATATGGTGCTTGTAATAATTTTCTATGAAAATGCAACTCTCATTTGTGAGAGCATGGGACTCTTATTTTGTAATAATTTACTATCGCCTAGATTTAGAGTTCTGCGTTAGCCGTCAAAACCAGCGTTAAGGGGTCCTAACGCTGGTTTTTACCGCCCGCTGGTATTTAGAGTCAGTCTAACGCTCACTTTCCAGCCGCAACTTTTCAATACCGCAGATCCCCTTACGCCAATTGCGTATCCTATCTTTTCAATGGGATCTTCCTAACGCTGGTATTTAGAGTCTTGGCTGAAGTGAGCGTTAGAACTCTAACGACAAGACTCCAGCCGCAGAAAAAAGTCAGGAGTTAAGAGTTTTATGGGCTAACGCCGGTTTATAAAGCTCTTAACTACTCTTAACTACTTAAGTTAGGAAAAATCTGATTGGCTGATTGAATCAGCCAATCAGATTCAAGTTCAATCCGATTGGTAGATCCAATCAGCCAATCAGATTGAGCTTGCAATCTATTGGCTGATCGGAACAGCCAATAGAATGCGAGCTCAATCTGATTGGCTGATTGGATCAGCCAATCCGATTGAACTTGAATCTGATTGGCTGATTCAATCAGCCAATCAGATTTTTCCTAATTTAATTCCGATTGGCTGATAGAATCCTATCAGCCAATCGGAATTTGAGGGACACCATCTTGGATGACGTCCCTTAAAGGAACCTTCATTCATCGTCTAGTCGTCGGTAGAAGAGGATGTTCTGCGCCGGAGGTCATGAAGATGGAGCCGCTCCTCGTCGGATGGATGAAGATAGAAGATGCCGCTTAGATGAAGATGTTTGCCGGTCCGGATGTCCTCTTCTGCCCGGATAGGATGAAGGCTTCTGCCGCTCTGGATGTCTTCTTTTGATCCATCGCTGCTCGGCTGAGTGAAGACGACTCAAGGTAGGGAGATCTTCAGGGGGGTAGTATTAGGTTTATTTAAGGGGGGTTTGGGTTAGATTAGGGGTATGTGGGTGGTGGGTTGTAATGTTGGGGAGGGGGTGGTATTGTTTTTTTTTTTTACAGACAAAAGAGCTGTTTACTTTGGGGCATGCTCCGCAAAAAGCCCTTTTAAGGGCTGGTAAGGTAATAGAGCTGGTTACTTTTTAATTTAGATTAGGGTAGGGAATTTTTTTATTTTGGGGGGCTTTATTTTATTAGGGGGCTTAGAGTAGGTGTAATTAGTTTAAAATTCTTGTAATCTTTTTTTATTTTTTGTAATTTAGTGTTTTGTTTTTTTGTAATTTAGTTTAGTTGATTTAATTGTAGGTAATTGTAGGTAGTTTATTTAATTAATTTATTGATAGTGTAGAGTTAGGTTTAATTGTAACTTAGGTTAGGATTTATTTTACAGGTAATTTTGTAATTATTTTAACTAGGTATCTATTAAATAGTTAATAACTATTTATTAGCTATTGTACCTAGTTAAAATAAATACAAAGTTGCCTGTAAAATAAATATTAATCCTAAAATAGCTACAATATAATTATTCGTTATATTGTAGCTATATTAGGGTTTATTTTACAGGTAAGTATTTAGCTTTAAATAGGATTAATTTATTTAATAAGAAATAATTTAGTTTTAAAATTATATTTCTCTTGTAAGGTGTATCCAGTCCACGGATCATCCATTACTTGTGGGATATTCTCCTTTCCAACAGGAAGCTGCAAGAGGATCACCCACAGCAGAGCTGTCTATATAGCTCCTCCCCTAACTGCCACCCCCAGTCATTCTCTTGCAGCTCTCCACAAGGGAAGTAGCTAGAGATATGTGGTGACTTAGTGTAGTTTATCTTCAATCAAAAGTTTGTTGTTTTTAAATGGTACCGGCGTTTGTACTGTTTTTACCTCAGGCAGAAATTAGAAGAAGAGTTTTGCCTGAGGTTTTTGATGATCTTAGCAGGTTGTAACTAAGATCCACTGCTGTTCTCACACATAACTGAAGAGTATGGGAAAACTTCAGCTGGGGGAACGGCCAGCAGAATTAACTGCCCTGAGGTAACATAGTAACATAGTAGATAAGGTTGAAAAAAGACTGAAGTCCATCGAGTTCAACCTATACAAATCTAAAATACTTACAAAAAGCTCCAGTTAAGCTTAAATAACCCCATTAAAATGTGACCCATTTAATACTAGCAATCATATCCATGAATTTTGTTTATATACAGAAATTTATCCAGACTATTTTTAAATGTATCTATGGTATTGGCATTCACTACCTCCTTTGGTAATGAGTTCCACAATTTTATTGCTCTTACAGTGAAAAAACGTTTCCGTTGCAGGAGATTAAATCTCCTTTCCTTCAACCTTAAATTATGACCTCTTGTCAGAAACAATTTTCTTGGAATAAAAAGAGCTTCTGCCATCTCTGTATATGGGCCTTGAATATATTTATATAAAGTAATCATGTCACCTCTCAAGCGCCTTTTTTCTAAAGAGAACAGACCCAGTTTGGCTAGCCTCTCCTCATAGGTTAATTTCTCCCAATCCCCTTATTAGCTTTGTGGCCCTTCTCTGAACTTTTTCTAGTTCTGCAATATCTTTTTTAGCAATCGGTCCCCAGAACTGCACTCCAAACTCAAGGTGAGGTCTTACCAGGGCTTTATATAATGACAGAATTATGTTTTCCTCCCTTGAATCAATGCCTCTTTTAATACATGCTAGTATCTTATTAGCCTTTGAAGGTATGTTCAGTATATTTTTTTCTAGAGAGATGATAAGAAGTCTAGAAAATGCTGACAGTGCCTGATATATTTAAGGTAAGCCTGATTGCAGTGATTTAATAAACGACTGGCATCATGCTTGCAGTAAAGGGTAATATTCATGTTACTTGCTCTTATGGCTTAGTATGTTAAACGTTTACAGGAATTATAAAGAACGTTTTTTACTAAGGGTGATAAATATTTATTTGGGGCCTAGTTTCCACATGGCTGTTATTTTACTCTTAGGAGTAGTTTTTAAGGCCCTCTGACTTTGAGTGCATGGTGGGAGGGGCCTATTTTCGCGCTCTAATTGCGCAGTTGTTTTTACATTCTGCGACATCCAGCTTCCCTGAAGGAGTCCCCTGACATATTGGACCTCTGTAAAGGGTTTTTGTGACTTCAAAAGTCGTTTTATGGGAAGGTAGGAGCCACAGTAGAGCTGTGGCAGTTTGCTTGTGACTGTTATAACGATTTTACCGTTTTTTTGCTTCGTTTTTTGAACCTGAGGGGTTAATCATCCATTTGCAAGTGGGTGCAATGCTATTTTAGTCTAGTATATACACTGTAAAAATGTAATCGAGTTAACTGCTTTTTTCACTGTTTTGCAGTTTTTGTGTTTGTTTTTTTCCCTTAAAGGCACAGTACCGTTTTTTATATTCTGCTTTTTCACATTAATTAAAGTGTTTTCAAAGCTTGCTGGTCTAATTACTAGTCTGTTAACATGTCTGACATAGAGGAAACTCCTTGTTCATTATGTTTAGAAGCCATTGTGGAACCCCCTCTTAGAATGTGTACCAAATGCACTGATCTTACTATAAGTTATAAAGACCATGTTATGGTTTTAAAAGATTTATCACCAGAGGAAATTGACAAGGGGGAAGTTATGCCGACTAACTCTCCCCACGTGTCAGAACCTATAACTCCCGCTCAAGGGATGCCAAGTACATCTAGCGCGCCCATAGCGTTTACCTTACAAGACATGGCAGCAGTTATGGATCATACCCTGACAGCGGTATTGTCCAAACTGCCAGGGTTACAAGGAAAGCGTGACAGCTCTGGGGCTAAGAAAAATACAGAGCTCTCTGACGCTTTAGTAGCTATGTCTGATATACCCTCAGAATGTGCAGAAGCTGAGGCAGGAGAGCTTCTATCTGTGGGTGATTTTTCTGACTCAGGGAAGACACTTCAACCTGATTCTGATATGTCTCCATTTAAATTTAAGCTTGAACACCTCCGCGTGTTGCTCAGGGAGGTTTTAGCAACTCTGGATGACTGTGACGCCATTATAGTCCCAGAGAAATTGTGTAGATTGGATAAATACTATGCAGTGCCTGTTTACACTGATGTTTTTCCAATACCGAAGAGGTTTTCAGAAATTATTACTAAGGAATGGGATAGACCAGGTGTACCGTTCTCTCCCCCTCCTGTTTTCAAAAAAGATGTTTCCCATAGATGCCGCTACACGGGACTTGTGGAAAACGGTCCCTAAGGTGGAGGGAGCAGTCTCTACCCTAGCTAAGCGTACAACTATCCCCGTCGAGGACAGTTGTGCTTTTCTAGATCCAATGGATAAAAAATTACCTTAAGAAAATGTTTATTCAACAAGGTTTTATTCTCCAGCCCCTTGCATGCATTGCCCCTGTCACTGCTGCTGCGGCCTTCTGGTTTGAGTCTCTAGAAGAGGCTCTACAGGTAGAAACCCCATTGGATGATATCCTTGACAAGCTTAAAGCTCTTAAGCTAGCCAATTCATTTGTTTCTGACGCCGTTGTTCATTTAACCAAACTAACGGCTAAGAACTCAGGTTTTGCTATTCAGGCGCATAGGGCATTATGGCTTAAATCCTGGTCAGCTGACGTTACTTCAAAGTCTAAGCTTCTCAACATTCCCTTCAAGGGGCAGGCCCTATTCAGGCCTGGACTGAAGGAGATCATTTCTGATATTACTGGAGGAAAAGATCACGCCCTTCCTCGGGATAGGTCCAACAAATTAAGGACCAAACAGACTAATTTTCATGCCTTTCGAAACTTCAAGAGTGGCGCAGCTTCAACTTCCTCTAATACAAAACAAGAGGGAAATTTTGCCCAGTTCAAGCCGGTCTGGAGACCTAACCAGGCTTGGAACAAAGGAAAGCAGGCCAAAAAACCTGCTGCTGCCTCTAAGACAGCATGAAAGATTGGCCCCCGATCCGGTAACGGATCTAGTAGGGGGCAGACTTTATCTCTTCGCCCAGGCTTGGGCAAGAGATGTCCAGGATCCCTGGGCGTTGGAAATTGTGTCCCAGGGATATCTTCTGGACTTCAAAGCTTCTTCCCCAAAAGGAAGATTTCATCTCTCACAATTATCTGCAAACCAGATAAAGAGAGAGGCATTGTGTTCAAGACCTGCTAGTTATGGGAGTGATCCGCCCAGTTCCAAAGGAGGAAACAGGGGCAAGGCTTCTATTCAAATCTGTTTGTAGTTCCCAAGAAAGAGGGAACCTTCAGACCAATCTTAGATCTCAAGATCCTAAACAAATTTCTCAGGGTCCCATCCTTCAAGATGGAGACTATTTGAACCATCCTACCTATGATCCAGGAGGGTCAATATATGACTACTGTGGACTTAAAGGATGCTTATCTTCATATTCCGATACACAGAGATCATCATCGGTTTCTCAGGTTCGCCATCCTAGACAGGCATTACCAGTTTGTGGCTCTTCCCTTTGGGTTAGCTACGGCACCAAGAATCTTTACGAAGGTTCTGGGGTCACTCCTGGTGGTCCTAAGGCCGTGGGGTATAGCAGTAGCCCCTTACCTAGACGACATTCTGATACAGGCGTCAAATTTTCAAATCGCCAGGTCCCATACGGACATTGTTCTGGCATTCCTGAGGTCTCATGGGTGGAAAGTGAACGAAGAAAAGAGTTCTCTATCAACTCTCACAAGAGTTTCCTTCCTAGGAACTCTAATAGATTCTGTAGAAATGAAGATTTACCTGACAGAGGCCAGGTTGTCAAAACTTCTAAATTCCTGCCATGTTCTTTATTCTACTTCTCGCCCTTCAGTGGCTCAGTGTATGGAAGTAATAGGCTTAATGGTAGCGGCAATGGACATAGTGCCGTTTGCCCGCCTACATCTCAGACCGCTGCAACTCTACATGCTCAGTCAGTGGAATGGGGATTAAACAGATTTGTCCCCTCTACTAAATCTGGATCAAGAGACCAGAGATTCTCTTCTCTGGTGGCTATCTCGGGTCCATCTGTCCAAGGGTATGACCTTCCGCAAGCCAGATTGGACAATAGTAACGACAGATGCCAGCCTTTTGGGCTGGGGTGCAGTCTGGAACTCCCTGAAGGCTCAGGGCTCATGGACTCAGGAGGAAGCACTTCTTCCGATAAACATTCTGGAACTAAGAGCGATATTCAATGCTCTTCAGGCTTGGCCTCAGCTTGCTGCAGTCAGGTTCATCAGATTTCTGTCTGACAATATCACGACTGTAGCCTACATCAACCATCAAGGGGGAACAAGGAGTTCCCTAACAATGTTGGAGGTTTCAAAAATAATTCTATGGGCAGAGGTTCACTCTTGCCTTCTATCAGCTATCTATATCCCAGGAGTAGAGAACTGGGAGGCGGATTTTCTAAGTCGACAGACTTTTCATCCAGGGGAGTGGGAACTCCATCCGGAGGTGTTTGCGCAGTTGATTCAACTTTGGGGCAAACCAGAACTGGATCTTATGGCGTCTCAACAGAACGCCAAGCTTCCTTGTTACGGATCCAGGTCCAGGGATCCCAAGGCAGCACTGATAGATGCTCTAGCAGCGCCTTGGTCCTTCAACCTGGCTTATGTGTTTCCACCGTTTCCTCTGCTCCCTCGTCTGATTGCCAAGATCAAGCAGGAGAGAGCTTCGGTGATTTTGATAGCACCTGCGTGGCCGCGCAGGACTTGGTATGCAGATCTGGTGGACATGTCATCCTTTCCACCATGGACTCTGCCGCTGAGACAGGACCTTCTACTTCAGGGTCCTTTCAACCATCCAAATCTAATTTCTCTGCGTCTGACTGCTTGGAGATTGAACGCTTGACTTTATCAAAGCATGGTTTCTCCGAGTCGGTGATTGATACTTTAATACAGGCGCGAAAGCCTGTCACCAGGAAAATCTATCATAAGATATGGTGTAAATATCTTCATTGGTGTGAATCCAAGGGTTACTCATGGAGTAAAGTCAGGATTCCTAGGATATTATCCTTTCTCCTAGAAGGATTGGAGAAGGGTTTGTCAGCTAGTTCCTTAAAGGGACAGATTTCTGCTCTGTCAATTCTTTTGCACAAACGTCTGGCTGAGGTTCCAGATGTTCAGGCGTTTTGTCAGGCTTTGGTTAGAATCAAGCCTGTGTTTAAACCTGTTGCTCCGCCATGGAGTTTAAATTTAGTTCTTAAAGTTCTTCAAGGGGTTCTGTTTGAACCTTTGCATTCCATAGATATTAAGCTCTTATCTTGGAAAGTTCTGTTTTTAGTAGCTATCTCCTCGGCTCGAAGAGTTTCGGAGTTATCTGCTTTACAATGTGATTCCCCTTATCTCGTTTTCCATGCAGATAAGGTAGTGTTTAGAATGTGTGCCTTTGTCTTGTTTTGTATGTGTGCCTTTGTCTTGTTTAGTATGTGTGCCTTTGTTTTGCTTAGTATGTGTGCCTTTGTCTTGTTTAGTATGTGTGTCTTTGTCTTGTTTAGTATGTGTGCCTTTGTCTTGTTTAGTAAGTGTGCCTTTGTCTTGTTTAGTATGTGTGCCTTTGTCTTGTTTAGTATGTGTGCCTTTGTCTTGTTTAGTATGTGTGCCTTTGTCTTGTTTAGTATGTGTGCCTTTGTCTTGTTTAGTAAGTGTGCCTTTGTCTTGTTTAGTATGTGTGCCTTTGTTTTGTTTAGTATGTGTGCCTTTGTCTTGTTTAGTATGTGTGCCTTTGTCTTGTTTAGTATGTGTGCCTTTGTCTTGTTTAGTATGTGTGCCTTTGTCTTGCTTATTTGAACATACCAATTGAATATTCACTGGAAAACCAGCACCAAACTTCTTATAGGTGGAAAGACACACTGGTTCTTAACTCTTTGAGTGCTAAGCTGATTTGAGTGTTTTTTAATTTTTAATTTTTCTAAATATTTTTTTTTTTAACTTTTCTTTTTTCTTCAGATCCATAAGACTTATACCATTAGGCGATTTACTTTCCAATGGAAGGTCTCGGTGTCTTTAGCTGCTTATATGCCTGAGATACAGGCTTCTAAGCAGCATGCCTCTTTCCTTATTCTTGTCATTGTATTTCGTTAATAAAATTGTGCAGTGACGTCACCATTCAAAACGGGAAGCCCCGGCAATGCCTGTCACTATACAGGCCCGATTGCCGGGGTAGGAGCGGGTGGGAAACTCTGCGTAGGCTCAGAGCCTTTGTTTGCACTGAAAGGGTTAAAATACCAATAAATACAATAGAATTGCATAATCAACAAATGTATAATAAAAAGACCATGCAGGAAAGGATATGTCAAGTAATTTCATCTCTTCCTGGACCTCCTTAATACTGAAGCCAAAAGTTTGGTTTCCATGAAAGAATAATCAAACTAGTTGAAAAACTATATAACTTTCCTCATACAGCATTATTAATTAATGGTCAAATTTCGGGTGACATAATTTTAAAAAGAGGTACCAGACAAGGGTGCCCTCTGTCCCCCTTGTTATTTGACTTAGTCATAGAGCCTTTGGCATGTGTTTTAAGAGAGAAGATGGAAGGAATTAAAATAGAGCAATTTGAATGTAAGGTAGTGTTATATGCGGATGATCTGCTTTTATTTGTAAGTAGTCTGGAAAAGAATATTCCTATAATAATGGACATAATTAATAATTTTAGTACCTTTACTGGTTATAGAATAAATGCGAGCAAATCCGAATTAATGATGATAAATGGTCAAGCTAGTACTAAAATCAAGAAATATTTTAAAATTGCTCCGGAAGGCATAAGATATTTAGGAATATATATATCTCCGTTTGAAGACAAATGGTACACTATGAACTACACACCGTTGTTTAATAGAATAAAAGAGGAGTTTAAATTTTGGTCGAAGTTGCCTCTCTCCATAATGGGTAGAATAAATCTATATAAAATGATAACTTTCCCTAAAATACTTTATATCATGGAAAATATCCCTATACCAATTTTTAAAAAAGATTTAAAAAAATTACAATCAGACATCCAAAAATTTCTTTGGAATGGAAGGAAAGCTAGAATTTCTATGAAAAAACTATATTTACAAAGGGAAAATGGGGGCTTTGCACTCCCAAATCTAGAGTACTACAACTGGATAATTTTAAGTAGGATAGTCATAGAATGGATCTCAGAAATTACATATTATACAATACCAGAAATAGAATTCAATTTTTTTCCTTCACTTAAAATGACAAATTGCCTACATATACCAGGGCCGGAATTACCAATAGAATTGAAAAGGCTAAAAACGATATACTATCCTATATGGGCCTGGCAAAAAGTATGTGTAAAGCTTAAGATCCAACTTAGAATCTAAATATCTGGGAATTCAGAATAACCCAGCTTTTCCTGAAGGCATAAAGTCGGTGATATTTAAGAATTGGGAAAGAAAAGGCTTGAAGTATATACATCAAATTATAAATTTGGAGAGAAAATTCGTGAAGAACTTTGAGATGTTAAAGGAAGAATTTGGCTTGGTTAACAAAGATTTTTTTGCCTTCCTTCAAGTAAGGCATTATGTAGATAAATTGGTTAGGAATTATGGATATGTCTGGAATTGGGAAAGAATGGATTCTTGGATAGGGATGGTTAAGCAGGGAATTTATTCTATATCACCTTGGTATAAAATGTTGTTAATTCAAGAAGGATTAGCCAACTTAGAACAACTGTCTGAAAAGTGGAGCCACTTTCAGATAGATATAGATTATTTAAAAAAATCAATTCAAAATGTGGCTAAAACAACGATGTCAGAGACATGGAGAGAGGCCCACATAAAATTGCTTTACAAAATTTATTACACTCCAAAAAGAGGTTCAGAATGGGGAAATAAAAAATTTGATAAATGTCCGAAATGTAACATTTTGGAAGCAGATCTTATCCATATGATATGGGATTGCCTAATGATCAAACAATTTTGGCTGAAGATTGAATTCTGGCTTTCTAATGGCTAGACTTGGAGTTTTGTCGGTAACGACCCGAAAAGCTAACGCCGGCTTTTTTCTGGCCGCACCATAAAAATAACTCTGGTATTGAGAGTCCACATAAAGGCTGCGTTAGGCTCCAAAAAAGGAGCGTAGAGCATATTTAACGCAGCTTCAACTCTCGATACCAGAGTTGCTTACGCAAGCGGCCAGCCTCAAAAATGTGCTCGTGCTGTTTGAGCTGAAAAAAAACCTAACACCTGCAAAAAAAGCCGCGTTCAGCTCCTAACGCAGCCCCATTGTTTGCTATGCGGAAACACTTCCTACGTCTGCACCTAACACTCTAACATGTACCCCGAGTCTAAACACCCCTAACCTTACACTTATTAACCCCTAATCTGCCGCCCCCGCTATCGCTGACCCCTGCATATTATTATTAACCCCTAATCTGCCGCTCCGTAAACCGCCGCTACTTACATTATCCCTATGTACCCCTAATCTGCTGCCCTAACATCGCCGACCCCTATATTATATTTATTAACCCCTAATCTGCCCCCCACAACGTCGCTGTTCCGATCAGCCAATAGAATGCGAGCTCAATCTGATTGGCTGATTGGATCAGCCAATCGGATTGAACTTGATTCTGATTGGCTGATTCCATCAGCCAATCAGAATATTCCTACCTTAATTCCGATTGGCTGATAGAATCCTATCAGCCAATCGGAATTCGAGGGACGCCATCTTGGATGACGTCCCTTAAAGGAACCGTCATTCTTCAGTTGGACGTCGCTGGAAGAAGATGGGTCTGCGGTGGAGGTCTTCAGGATGGAGCCGGTCGTCATCGGATGAAGATAGAAGATGCCGCTTGGATCAAGATGGTTGCCGGTCCGGATCGCCTCTTCTTCCCGGATAGGATGAAGACTTTGGAGCCTCTTCTGGACCTCTTCAGCCACCGGATGATGGATCGCCAGCCCCCGCTTGGGTTGGATGAAGATTTTGGAACCAGGACGGATCGGTGATACCTGGTGAGGTGAAGACAAGGTAGGATGATCTTCAGGGGCTTAGTGTTAGGTTTATTTAAGGGGGGTTTGGGTTAGATTAGGGGTATGTGGGTGGTGGGTTGTAATGTTGGGGGGGGGGGTATTGTATGTTTTTTTTTACAGGCAAAAGAGCTGAACTTCTTGGGGCATGCCCCACAAAGGGCCCTGTTCAGGGCTGGTAAGGTAAAAGAGCTTTGAACTTTAGTAATTTAGAATAGGGTAGGGCATTTTTTATTTTGGGGGTCTTTGTTATTTTATTAGGGGGCTTAGAGTAGGTGTAATTAGTTTAAAATTGTTGTAATATTTTTCTTATGTTTGTAAATATTTTTTTATTTTTTGTAACTTAGTTCTTTTTTATTTTTTGTACTTTAGTTAGTTTATTTCATTGTAGTTATTTGTAGATATTGTATTTAATTAATGTATTGATAGTGTAGTGTTAGGTTTAATTGTAGGTAATTATAGGTATTTTATTTAATTAATTTAATGATAGTATAGTGTTAGGTTTAATTGTAACTTAGGTTAGGATTTATTTTACAGGTAATTTTGTAATTATTTTAACTAGGTAGCTATTAAATAGTTCTTAACTATTTAATAGCTATTGTACCTGGTTAAAATAATTACAAAGTTGCCTGTAAAATAAATATTAATCCTAAAATAGCTACAATGTAATTATAATTTATATTGTAGCTATATTAGGATTTATTTTACAGGTAAGTATTTAGCTTTAAATAGGAATAATTTATTTAATAAGAGTTAATTAATTTCGTTAGATTAAAATTATATTTAATTTAGGGGGGTGTTAGTGTTAGGGTTAGACTTAGCTTTAGGGGTTAATACATTTATTAGAATAGCGGTGAGCTCCGGTCGTCAGATTAGGGGTTAATAATTGAAGTTAGGTGTCGGCGATGTTATGGAGGGCAGATTAGGGGTTAATACTATTTATTATAGGGTTAGTGAGGCGGATTAGGGGTTAATAACTTTATTATAGTAGCGGTGCGGTCCGCTCGGCAGATTAGGGGTTAATAAGTGTAGGCAGGTGGAGGCGACGTTGAGGGGGGCAGATTAGGGGTTAATAAATATAATATAGGGGTCGGCGGTGTTAGGGGCAGCAGATTAGGGGTACATAAGGATAACGTAGGTGGCAGCGCTTTGCGGTCGGCAGATTAGGGGTTAATAAATGTAGGTAGCTGGCGGCGATGTTGTGGGGGGCAGATTAGGGGTTAATAAATATAATATAGGGGTCGGCGGTGTTAGGGGCAGCAGATTAGGGGTACATAAGGATAACGTAGTTGGTGGTCGGCAGATTAGGGGTTAAAAAAATTAATCGAGTTGCGGCGATGTGGGGGGACCTCGGTTTAGGGGTACATAGGTAGTTTATGGGTGTTAGTGTACTTTAGAGTACAGTAGTTAAGAGCTTTATAAACCGGCGTTAGCCCAGAAAGCTCTTAACTACTGACTTTTTTCCTGCGGCTGGAGTTTTGTCGTTAGATTTCTAACGCTCACTTCAGACACGACTCTAAATACCGGAGTTAGAAAAATCCCATTGAAAAGATAGGATACGCAATTTACGTAAGGGGATCTGCGGTATGGAAAAGTCGCGGCTGAAAAGTGAGCATTAGACCCTTTTTTGAGTGACTCCAAATACCGGAGGTAGCCTAAAACCAGCGTTAGGAGCCTCTAACGCTGGTTTTCACGGCTAACGCCAAACTCTAAATCTAGGCCTAAGATTCTTGATAGACAGAACTATTTAAATATAGAACAAATTATCTTTATAGTTGATAAATCAAAACCGAAGCAGCAAAATATTAGACTGATAAACATAGTAATACTAACAGCTAGAAACATAATATTTAAAAATTGGAAAAACAGAAAAAAACCTATTTTCTCGGAGTGGAAGAATTTCCTTATGAAACAAACGATTCTAGAACAACATGCTACACAAACATTTAAAGAAAATGAAGTATATTTGTTCTTGAAAAAATGGGACCCATTGATAAGATCTTTGGGCAAAACACAACAAGAACAGATAAAGTACCCATTTAGAAATAGCACATTGCTAATCACTCGTTAGAAAAATAACGGCTTAAGAAATAGAAGAAGAGGAAATGGTTGTGGTTTTTTTTTTTCTTTTTTTTTTCTTTTTTTTTTTCTTTTTTTGTTAGGTGCTCTGCTTGTTTTTTTAGTTTTATGGGTTTATTCAAGAAAATCACCAGTAATTGTGGATTTATTGACAGGCTGATGAGACAGTTAGTGAAGCTATAACAGCAATGAGAAGATATTGTCTTATTGTGGTAATACAAGTGTCTTTCCTTGTTTTTCACTTTCTTTTTTTTTGCTTTTGCATTGTGTTTAAATATACTGTATATCGGCTCTGAATTTTTGTTTTTGAACATGTATTTGCTCTTGCTGGTTAATAAATAAATAATAATAAAAAAAGACCATGCTATTTAAAATGAGCAACATTATATCCATTTCTCTGTCCATTTTATCATGTGACATGCATCAGCAAATCACAGACTTATATAGGTATGCACTGTGAACTCTTGCACATGCTCAGAAAATGTGCACCTACCAAGAAATTATAAACAAATGAAAGTTTAAAGGGACAGACTACACCTTAGTCATCTTAAAATCTTACTTTAGATTAAGCTGCAAATAACCTCCTGCACCCTTTCTATATCCTGCAACAGTAAAAAAGTAATTTTAAAATGAATATTGTTTCTGGTCACTTAGAAATGGCTGCTAAACTCTGCCCACTGATGACATCATGATCTGGGCTGCATTAAAGGTTTCCCTAGTTGCAAAAGACTCGCTAATTTGATTCAACAGGCTGTTAATGTTATTCAGCAAAGTGCATAAATGCAGCTCAGATCGTGATGTCATCAGTGGGCAGAGCTTGGCAGCCATTTCAAAGTGACCAGAAAAGAAAGTCTTTGATATACAGGGAGTGCAGAATTATTAGGCAAGTTGTATTTTTGAGGATTAATTTTATTATTGAACAACAACCATGTTCTCAATGAACCCAAAAAACTCATTAATATCAAAGCTGAATATTTTTGGAAGTAGTTTTTAGTTTGTTTTTAGTTTTAGCTATTTTAGGGGGATATCTGTGTGTGCAGGTGACTATTACTGTGCATAATTATTAGGCAACTTAACAAAAAACAAATATATACCCATTTCAATTATTTATTTTTACCAGTGAAACCAATATAACATCTCAAGATTCACAAATATACATTTCTGACATTCAAAAACAAAACAAAAACAAATCAGTGACCAACATAGCCACCTTTCTTTGCAAGGACACTCAAAAGCCTGCCATCCATGGATTCTGTCAGTGTTTTGATCTGTTCACCATCAACATTGCATGCAGTAGCAACCACAGCCTCCCAGACACTGTTCAGAGAGGTGTACTGTTTTCCCTCCTTGTAAATCTCACATTTGATGATGGACCACAGGTTCTCAATGGGGTTCAGATCAGGTGAACAAGGAGGCCATGTCATTAGATTTTCTTCTTTTATACCCTTTCTTGCCAGCCACGCTGTGGAGTACTTGGACGCGTGTGATGGAGCATTGTCCTGCATGAAAATCATGTTTTTCTTGAAGGATGCAGACTTCTTCCTGTACCACTGCTTGAAGAAGGTGTCTTCCAGAAACTGGCAGTAGGACTGGGAGTTGAGCTTGACTCCATCCTCAACCCGAAAAGGCCCCACAAGCTCATCTTTGATGATACCAGCCCAAACCAGTACTCCACCTCCACCTTGCTGGCGTCTGAGTCGGACTGGAGCTCTCTGCCCTTTACCAATCCAGCCACGGGCCCATCCATCTGGCCCATCAAGACTCACTCTCATTTCATCAGTCCATAAAACCTTAGAAAAATCAGTCTTGAGATATTTCTTGGCCCAGTCTTGACGTTTCAGCTTGTGTGTCTTGTTCAGTGGTCTCTGAGTATTGCACATCTTGTGCTTTTGGGCACTCCAGTGATGTTGCAGCTCTGAAATATGGCCAAACTGGTGGCAAGTGGCATCTTGGCAGCTGCACGCTTGACTTTTCTCAGTTCATGGGAAGTTATTTTGCGCCTTGGTTTTTCCACACACTTCTTGCGACCCTGTTGACTATTTTGAATGAAACGCTTGATTGTTCGATGATCACGCTTCAGAAGCTTTGCAATTTTAAGAGTGCTGCATCCCTCTGCAAGATATCTCACTATTTTTTACTTTTCTGAGCCTGTCAAGTCCTTCTTTTGACCCATTTTGCCAAAGGAAAGGAAGTTGCCTAATAATTATGCACACCTGATATAGGGTGTTGATGTCATTAGACCACACCCCTTCTCATTACAGAGATGCACATCACCTAATATGCTTAATTGGTAGTAGGCTTTCGAGCCTATACAGCTTGGAGTAAGACAACATGCATAAAGAGGATGATGTGGTCAAAATACTCATTTGCCTAATAATTCTGCACTCCCTGTAGAAAGGGTGCAGGAGGATATTTGCAGCCTAATCTAAATGAAGACTTTAATATGACTAAGGTGTAGACTGTCGATTTAATGTTGACTTTAGTTTCCCTGTAAGGAAGGAAAGGGGCTTGTGGTGGGATGAGGAATAGTCTGAAAACTTCAGGAAAGGTTTTTTCTTGCAAATGACACAACTCAAGACACAGAACCACAAAGTAGATAAAAAAAAGAAATGGATTGTGTTAAAAAACAGCATTCTTTTCATTGTAACCCCTATCGTCAAGGAGATAAGAGAGGCAGTATATTTTGAACTTAAGTTGCATTCTGCCTCTCCTGAGCATGAGCAAAAACAGACTGTCCCTATAACATTATCTGAATAATAAACCAGCTCAAGTTACTCTACAAGATTTATGACATTAAGCTAGATAAGCCTTCCTGTAGAGACCCCAGCCCCCTTGGGTGGCTGTGACAGGAAGTAATTTACACTGCGTACACGTTCAAAATCTTTTTAAAAGTATGAATACATATTGCACTGCTTAGTGCTTTTTTATTACAACAGCAAAACAGACTATTTAATATCCCTTTTAAAAGCAGAGCTGAAAAGTAAATGACTCTCAAAAGTAAAAATTGACTTTCCTTTACCCGAGTGAAGAATAAGTAACACAGAGAACTATTTACCATACAAATGGCTTCCTGGACAAATGTTCTAGTAGTTCCTAAGCAGAACAGAGCATCATTAAAAGGACCATAAATATCTAGTTTTGTTTAACTGAAAAAGGAAAAAGCTATCTATATATTCAAATGACATTGGCTTGAAATGTCAATGTCTTCTCAACACAACCTAATTCTGCTAAAATCAACAGCAGGTAAAATGTCAGGAAAATTGATCAAACCTGGAAGCAATATTTGGAATAACAAATGTTCACAAAGTTCTTATATGAACATTTAATTTAAAGGGCCATTATACACTCATTTTTTCTTTGCATAAATGTTTTGTAGATGATCTATAAAGCCCATAAAGTTTTTTTTTTTTTTTTAAAATGTATAGTTTTGCTTATTTTTAAATAACATTGCTCTGATCTTCAGACTCCTAACCAAGCCCCAAAGTTTTATTTGAATACTGTCAGCTACCTTCTCCAGCTTGCTCCTGTTTGTGTAAAAGGGTCTTTTCATATGCAAAAGAAGGGGGAAGGGGGAGTGTCTTAGTTCCCACTTGCAGTGGGCTTTCCAACTGCCTTTTCAACAGAGTTAAACTGAAAGCTTCTAAGTACGTTTTTAAACCATTTTATACTGGATTTTTATATCAGTATCTGTGCATCTTATTCTTTATAGTAGTGTCTATTACATGCAGTTATATGAAAATGAGTGTATACTGTCCCTTTAAGGAAAACTAAGGTTGAATACTATTCAGGTTATTATTTTTATATCAATATCTGCAGGTATTTAAGAGACTTTGGGGCCGAATTATCAAGCTCCGAATAGAGTTTGATGCACCTTGTTTCAGGCTCGCCTAAACTAACTTGTCCGCTTGCTCTGAGGTCGCGGACTGAAATCAACCCGATCGAATACGATCAGGTTGATTGACACCCCCTGGAATCTGCAGGGGGCAGAATTGCACCAGCAATTCACAAGAACTGCTGGTGCAATGATAAATGCTGACAGCGTATGTCCACTCGCACATTGATAATTCGGCCCCATAGATGTGAGTGCATATCATACAGATTTAAAATAACAGTCTAGTCAAAATTAAACTTTCATTATTCAGATAGGGCATGCCATTTTAAACAACTTTCCAATTTACTTTTAATCATCAAATTTGCTTTGTTCTCTTGGTATTCTTTGTTATAAGCTAAACCTATGTAGGCTCATATGCTAATTACTAAACCCTTGAAGACAGCCTCTTATCTGAGTGTCTTTTGACATTTTTTCACAGCTAGACAGCACTAGTTAATGTGTCCCATATAGATAATATTGTACTCACTCCTTTGGAGTTATTTATGAGTCAGCACTAATTGGTTAAAATGTAAGTCTGTCAAAGGAACTAAAATAAGAGGGCAGTCTGCAGAACCTTAGATACAAGGTAATCACAGAGTTAAAAAGTGTATTAATAAAACAGTGTTGGTTATGCAAAACTGGGGAATGGGTAATACAGGGATTAACTTTCTTTTTAAGCAATAACAATTCTAAAGTAGACTGTAAGCATTAGCTGCAAAATAGAGCTAAAACTAAAATTTTGATAGACAAAAATCTGCAGGGCTTTGACATTGTTGCACAGTACAGAGATACACCCCTTTTAAAGTCAACTTTCCAATTTACTTTTAATCATCAAATTTGCTTTGTTCTCTTGGTATTCTTTGTTATAAGCTAAACCTATGTAGGCTCATATGCTAATTACTAAACCCTTGAAGACAGCCTCTTATCTGAGTGTCTTTTGACATTTTTTCACAGCTAGACAGCACTAGTTAATGTGTCCCATATAGATAATATTGTACTCACTCCTTTGGAGTTATTTATGAGTCAGCACTAATTGGTTAAAATGTAAGTCTGTCAAAGGAACTAAAATAAGAGGGCAGTCTGCAGAACCTTAGATACAAGGTAATCTCAGAGTTAAAAAGTGTATTAATAAAACAGTGTTGGTTATGCAAAACTGGGGAATGGGTAATACAGGGATTAACTTTCTTTTTAAGCAATAACAATTCTAGAGTAGACTGTAAGCATTAGCTGCAAAATAGAGCTAAAACCATAGGCGTCGCTACAGGGGGCATGGGGGGGAAATTGCCCCCCAAGAATATTATTTGCCCCCCTGTGTGCCCCCCCTGCAGAAATCTCCTTCATCTGCCTGTTGCGCCCGCCACCCTAACAGTTAACTTTTAAATCAGAGCGTTGCCGTGGATTACCATGGCAATGCTCTGAAACATTTACTGCTAATCAGGAAAGAAAGAGATGTCTGCAGGCAGACAAGCTACATATCCCACATGACCACCAGGGTTCAGGACTCCCCCCTCCCTGGTATAAGGTAGACTAGTGGTGGATCCAGGGGGAGGGCAACAGGCAATTGCCCCTCCCAACAGCTAGCACTTTGTGTGCATGGTGTAAGCAGAGGCAGCCCTAGCGTTAGGCAAAATAGGTGGTCGTCTAAGGCTGCATATAAGCACCGCAACAACAGCACTACTAGTAAAAAAAAAAAGGCACTAAGATTGCGCAGCTGTCAGATGTTTAAACATTTGTATTTAATTTTTGCACATGATCATCATGGTCTATACCGGGTGACAGATTTTATAAAGAAAGGTGTGGGCGGGGATGAGCCATTGGAGGCAGAGCTATAGCAGCCTTGATTCAGGACCTTAGTGACAACGGAACTGCAGAGGTCAGGTAACATTCAATATATTTTGTGCTAAATCAAATTGGTGCGTCACTATCAACACTTAAAGGAGGCAAGTGGGAGGAATTTCTCACGAGCAGAGTGTACTCTGTATCTGCTCTCTGCTGCTGGCTTCCCTGCTGGTGTAGTGCCTGTGCCACTGCCAGCCCATGCCTTACAGACTCTACTATCTGCTTTAGCGAGGTAACAGAAAGCAAGCAGCCTAATAAAAACCTCAGTGCAGTGAAAATTAAATAATACCTAGCTAGACTCTAGACATTCTGGCCTGTATGTCTTTCCAAAACTGATTTTTGTAATTTGAAAGTTTTTTAATGCATTGCTCCGTGTTTGCACTAAGTAAGAAATCAGGGGGAGGAGTTTCCCCCTAGAAGTCTGGAGAGTGTGCTCTATCTGCACTCTGCTGCTGGCTTCCTGGGTTTGCAACAGCCTTTCATACTCTTCTGCCTGCTTCAGTAAGGCATGCAACAGCAGAACAAGCAGCCTAAAAAAACAACAACTCCTAGTGCAGTTTAAGGTCAGTACTGTGTATGCATCAGCTACAGCTAGCCTTTAGTATTGCCCCTCCTAATGGTTATGTGATTTGTCATTTTTAGTGCTGTGTGCATGTAAGGCTTATCTGATGCAGTCCTAAAAAAGTACCATATATTCTTACAATGAATCTTCTTTTATTTTGTTGTTTATGTGCTCAAATATCTTTTCAAAATATTACATTTCATTAAGCAGTCATACTATACTATCATGTAGGGGTTTTTTCTTTGAAAATTATATATATATATATATATATATATATATATATATATATATATAAAAGTATGTGTATAAATATATGCATTTTTGTGCAGGGATTATATACACACCAATTAGTCAGGAGGATTACTACAAAGTAATTTGTAAATGTATGCATCTGTGTAAAAATACTATATACACTACACCCCCTATACCCCCGATACAGCTCCAATCCCCTTACTACAGCCCCTATCCCCCCTACAGCCCTTATACCCCCAATACAGCTTCTATCCCCTTACTACAGCCCATAAAGCCTCTATAGCCCACTACAGCCCCTATACCCCCAATACAGCTGCTATCCCCTTACTACAGCCCATAAAGCCTCTATAGCCCACTACAGCCCCTATACCACCCACTACAGCCCCTATACCCCCCACTACAGCCCCTATACCCCAATACAGCTCCTATCTCCTTACTACAGCCCTTATTATCCCCGCCACTACAGCCCTTATTATCCCCGCCACTACAGCCCATATTATCCCTGCCACTACAGCCCTTATCCCTGCCACTACAGCCCTTATCCCTGCCACTACAGCCCTTACACTACTGTATTTATAGATTGATGCATTTTATTTGCACATGATGTATATTGCATAGATGTTTTAGTTTGGATTGGATGCCAGAGGCTATATAGTTGTATTGTATAGTATTTGTGGCACTATTGTGTAATGTCTATATGTATTATTAGTTTGTCAAAGTTTTTTAAAATAAGTCTTGCTCTATTAGTGATTGAGGGATTATATTTTTTAGGAATTAGATGTATTATGGCATTATGTAAGACTGCTAGAATTTACACTGAGTTTTATCTTCTATTTTATTGTATATTTTATCAATCGCTACTGCATTTCTGATCGGAGGCCAAATATGTTTCATTGTCTTGACACTGTACAGTGACAAAGTTGAATCTAAATCTAAGGTTGGCTGTTTGTGTGTCTGAGTGTGTGTCTCTGAGTGTGTATGTGTCTGAGTGAGTCTTTGAATGTGCCTGTCTGTGTCTCAGAATGTGCCTGATTGTGTGTTTGTGCCCGTTTGTGTGTGTGTGTGCCTAATTTTCATTTTGAAGTAGGAAGTGTCTGGCTGTGTAAAGTTGGTATATGGTACTTAGTATTAGTTACACACAAACACACACACACCAACAAACACTCAAGGTCTGTTCATTGGTCTTCATTAGTGACATATTTAATATAGGGAATTATTTACAGAGCCCCGGTGTTTGCTGAAATTCCTTTAAACTATAAAGAAAATCTTTTGAGAGTTTTCCTCTTTTTCTCAGGTCTGAAGCAATACCTGAGGAAGAAAGGAAAACTCTTGAAAGCTTGTCTTTTAAAAGGGACATGAAACCCACATTTTTTCTTTCATGATTTAGAAAGAGAATGCAATTTTAAACATCTTTCTAATTTACTTCTATTATCTCATTTGTTTTATTCTCTTGATATTCTTTGCTGAAAAGGATATCTAGATATGCTCAGTAGCTGCTGATTGGTTGCTGCACATAGAAGCCTCGTGTGATTGGCTCACCCATGTGCATTGCTTTTTTACTTCAACTAAGCATATCTAAAAAATGAAGCAAAATAAATAATAGAAGTAAATTGTAATGTTTTTTAAATTTGTATTCTCTATCTGAATCATGAAAGAAAGATTTTGGGTTTAGGGGCCCTTTAAGTATTAGGTTAGTAGAATAAAAAGGTATCATTGCATACCACATTACTCTTTTTTTTTTTAGAATCTAATTTATATATATATATACACAACTAAATTTTATAATGATTTAGTGGTGAAAATTATTAGTGCCCCCCCAGTTTTGACTGTGGTATCTTATGTGCCCCCCCTATATATTGTTCCTAGAGTCGCCACTGGCTAAAACTAAAATTTTGATAGACAAAAATCTGCAGGGCTTTGACATTGTTGCACAGTACAGAGATACACCCCTTTTAAAGTCACGTAGAATTAGGTAAGCATTTGCTATGGCCAATCAGAGACTGCTTATAAACTGTACTATGTATTTTAAGTCTCCGCTCTTTCTGGGGAGAAACACAAATTTCAGAAGTAAATCACAGACAAAATAATTTATGTACATTGCAACAGTTTGCTTAATAAAACATCTTTTGCAGATAGTTTGTGTTCAATGTCCATTTAACAGTTATAAGAATTTAGTCCTTATTCAATGTTAGCATTAACACATCTAACTCAATTTAAACATAATCTAGTGAATCTGAAGTATCTAAGGTAGTAAATTCCACAGTTTGACTGCACTTAAATCGAAGAAAAAAAATATATATCTATTTAAATGGACATAAAACCCAATTTTGCCTTCATGATTTAGATAAAGAATGTCATTGTAAACAACTTTCTGATTTTGTTCCATTATCTTTTTTTATTCTCTTGGTATCTTTTCTTGAAAAGCTGGACATACGCTCAGGAACGTGCACATGTCTGAAACATTATATGGCAACAGTTTGTCAAGAAAGTTATCTATTTGCAAGAACACTAGATGGCAGCACTATTTCCTGCCTTGTAGTGCTATAGACACCTACCTAGGTATCTCTTCAACAACAAAAAATAGCATGGAAAAAAAGCAAAAATTGATAATAGAAACAATTTGGAAACTTTTTTTTTTTAAATTGTATGCTCTGTCTGAATTGTTAGAGAAAAATATTTAACTCTGCCATTTTGCCCTATGCTTTATATTAAATTGATGCTTGTAGCTTTAAGAACAATACACTTTCTTGTCAGTTTAGCTATTCTGTTGTGCTTGCAAAAATATAAACTTCTAGCTAAGTTAAAACCACCCAAGTGCTGTATGGACGAGATAAGAAGACCTAGAGTTGCCTACATGTGAAGATTCTGGATTGGCCTAAAGCACAGCACATGGGACAATTGAGACTATAAAGAGACACTGTTCCTATGAGATTTTGTGCACCAGCCTGTGTTACTTTAAAGTGATGACATGCTGTCACTCTATTGTAATCTTGCTTAATTGTACAATAATAACCTTTTGAATTTGGATCAGTTGTTTCAAGTTGTATTTTTTCTTCAACATTTTGGTGCTGAAACCCGGGAGTTTGAAAGCGATTCTGGACGGAGCCAGGCCTGGAACCTGAGGACAGGAGACCACCAGCGCCAACAGGTGAGAACCTTTGTGTCTCAAATTGCTCTCCCCTCCTCTGATTCCTAAACCTTTTGTCCTGTCGTAAGTACAAACTCCCAAGAACCTGAAACAACTGTTTTAACATCTTTTGTTATGAATGTGTGAGTGTAAGAGGTCCTTTAAGGCGTGTGAATGCACTGCTCCAAGAGGCCCCTCTGCGGAGAAAGCAAGTGGGAGCAGTGGTGTGTTAAGTAAGAGGACCCTATCATCCTCAGACACAAATGTTTTCTATTTTCTGAGTTTGTCAAGTAAACTGTTACTAATATTGTCTGCACAGCAAAGGGACAACAGAAGGTTAAGTGTGGGTTGGTGCAGAGTTTCTTACTAGTCTGCCTTGGTCTGTCAGTACAAAGTCTCTGGGTACCCCCTGTGCTCGGCCTTTGGACATCTTTGATTAAGTTCAACTTCAATCCAATGCTGCTATTGAGTACGGTGTTATTCCTAGAGAACGAGAGCGAACCCTGATCTCTGATCACCTCTCGGCTTTGTTTCTGGACAACTCTGGTCAAGCTGATTTGAGCCTGTACTCTTTTATGCTGAAGGGCACATCCCTAAACTGTAGCAGACTTGTCTCTCATTATAGATAAAACTGTTGATGTAAGCCCCCTAGCATTTTTAACTTTGACTTTAATGATATAAGAGGACAGGTACTTTTTGGGTTTGTCTCCCTGTTTATTATTTGGGTTTGTTGGAAAATTTTTGGGGGATCACAAGCAGGGATTTTGACAGCCACAGCTACAGCCACAGTACAGCAAAGAGTCGAGAGAGAAGGGTAAAAGTCCCCTCCATCATAGCTGGGCTATGGGAAACGATCTTAGCAAGGGTGACGCAGTGTCATCCTTAAGCAATGGGCGTCCAAAGAATCCTCCTACCCCACAAGAGGATATGAATAAAAAATATGGCATGTGGGTCAGCCAGCATCTGCCTAAATGGTGCAAGCTGACTAAGGGAATGGATTTTGGGATTCCTAAAGGGGGAAACTTTAAATTATCCCACTGGAAGAATCTCAAAAAAAAATTTAAGAAGAAATTGATAGAGGCTAATGAAAAGGCAGCATGGAGTAGATGGACTGTAGAATCCTATCAGAGACAGCAAAGGGCCCAAGGTATTTTTACTATAGAGACCAATGGAGAACAGACCAGCTGGGAGATGAAAGTCAGTCAGACTCAGATAGGGAAGAGGCAGAACAGAAATAACAGCTTGCAGTCTCTCTAGTGGAGCATACCATGGGCAATGCAGAGGCCCTAAGAGACCTAGGGGCCAGACCAAAGACCCCTGCTAGCCTAACCACGGTGTCCCCTACTAGAGGATTGCAATCTCCTCTTCCTTTATACCCCCCTTTATATGTGCCCCATACCAACTCATGGCAAGATCTACAAAGAACCAGTAGAAGACTACTTTGAGACATTTAGGAAAACTGTGGAGGAGGCGGGAGGTAACCTTGAAGACCAAGGTATGGGAAAAATGCTCACTGCCACATTGGTGTTGGGACTGAATAAAGAAATCCATGATAAATTGGTTTCCGCCCATTCTGATTGGCAAAATAAATCAGTTCCAGCACTAATGAGCTTAGCGAGCTCAATACAAAGGAACATAGAGGAAATACAGGAAAAGAAAGCACAAAGGATAATGCTAGTGAGTGCCCCTGGGAAACCCCAATGGAAACAGTTTAGAGGGACAAATAAGGGGGAAACCAGAAAAGCCAAATGCTATAACTGTGACAAACCGGGTCATTTTGCAAGAGACTGCACAGCTCCAAAAATGGGGAAGACAGGAGAACAATTGACGGGCTGGGCTTCCAGTGCTATCAATCCTATCTGAGAGCAGAGGGGTGATGCCTTTGTTCGCCTGACGCTCTCTGACATGCCATACCATTCTGTGGAGTGTTTGGTACATACTGGAGCAGCCCGCAGCGTTCTCAAAAGATCAGAAGCTGTTATGAAATGCCAAGCACCTCAGCGAGCAATAGATCCTATCACTATGGGTAACAACAGGGTAGATGAAGCAGTCAAGAAGGCAGCTCTCATGATACTCCAACAGTCCTCTGAAACTGTGGAGAATTTGCCAATGGATGTTTAAAAAGACCTCCAAAACCAGACAGGTTCCCTAACTCAGAGTAAGTGGAAAAATGCTGGTTGCAAACTGGAAAATGAGGTTTGGAAATATGGTGATGGTAGATTGTGTGCACCTCCAGTGCTTTATCCCTTTTTTAGCAAGTCTCTCTCATCTCCCTTCCCATGTTTCCAAAGGGGGAATGATTGCAAATGTTAATAAATTATGATTTCAAATGTTAATAAATTTTGGTTTGCACCAGGTTTCTCACAATTTGCAAATGAATGGTGCAAGAAATGTATGATCTGTGCTAAATACAATCATTTAGGAAAGTAGAGAGAGCAAATGGTGTTTTAAAAAATAAAATAGCCAAGATCTGTGAGCAGACAAAACTTACTTGGGTACAAGCCTTACCTTTAGCCCTCTTTGCAGTAAGACACACCCCAAAGGGAAAGCATGGCCTTTCGCCATTTGATATTTTGTTTGGTAGACCACTACTAACAGGCCTTTTCTTTCCACAAGAATTACATGGGCAGTATGCTTCTCTAACTGATTATGTTGTCCAGCTGCATGAGCCACTGACTAATTTGCACGGAAAAGTTTTCTCTTCATTACCAGATCCAGAAGAAATAACTGGAACTCACCATGTGCACCCCAGGACTGGGGGGTGATAAGAAGCTATGTGAGGAGACACCTAGAGCCCCAATTTGACGGCCCATACCAGGTGTTACTGACCACACCCACCTCAGTCAAAGTGGAAGGGAAACCAAACTGGATACACGCCTCCCACTGTAAGTAGGTGGACTTCCAGGTCGGTAATAAGAACCTGTGTCAAAAGGGTGAGGCCACTTCCACTGTAAGTAGGTGGACTTCCAGGTCGGTAATAAGAACCTGTGTCAAAAGGGTGAGGCCACTGGGGAGGAAGAGGGTTAACAAACTACCAAAATGCATATAGTGTCCTGCTTTTCTCTTTTTCCTTTTCTTTGTGTTTTATACCTCTATGTACCAGTGAAAGACGAAAAACTGACAAATTCCATCTGGCTTTTACATCAACAAACCGCCAAGCAGCTGAATGCCACAGACTGCTGGATATGCTCTTATGTTCCTGCCAATTATAAAGGAATCCCTTTAATAGGTGTACCAACATCAATGATTGATTTTAATGTGACAGATTACTGCTATGATGTTCAAATAGATATAAATCACTATGTTCATAATGTTCTCTCAGATCGAGGTACATACATATAACTTGCTGGTATAATTTCTACACCTACAATTTGTCTAGGGCCAATGTATGTCAATCACATAGCCAATATAAAGGGTTGCATAGTCAGTTTGCCCAAGGTATATGTGGGGGGAAACATATTGTAGAAATGCTTCCTTAACATTTAACATGGAACCTAACAAAGAGCCATGTGATACAGTAAATGCTGATTGTAACAGTGTATGTTTTTGTTCAACGTTAAAAGTGTGCCTGTCCTGAACAGACAGACAATGATAACTGGAGCTGTCAAACTCAATTATATCACAATATGGTATGGTTTCAACTATGGTTGGGAAAACATGGTAAGATGATTCAAAGGGTCTTGAAACAAGGACTCTATTATATTTGTGACAATAAAGCCTACTCATGGCTTTCCATGGGAGCATGGGGTAACTGTACCATAGGAAGAGTTGTACCAGACATTAGAACACGCTCAAATATTTCAGTGTTTGAAACATCCCTAGGAGAAACAAGGTATAAGCGAGAATTATTATCATCTGCAGATAAAGCCTGGATGTGGTTCCCTGCCTGGCCAGGTTGGGGAATTGAGCTAGCAAATAGAATGAATAAATATGATAGTATCATGGATGGGATTATTAATGAGACTACAAGTTCTATACATGCCCTTAATGAAGTTAGCCCAAGTTAGGAAGGTGGCTCTTCAGAATAGGATGGCTCTTGATTACCTACTTGCTATTGAGGGGGGGACATGTGCACCTGGGTGGAGGATTCCCATGACCCCATAGAGGCACACATGAACAAAGTAAAAGAGTTACAACATAAATCTAGAGATATATCTAAGGAGGGATGGAACCCATTCTCCTGAATGGGATCCATTGGAACCTGGTTTAACAATATGCTTACAAATCTTTTAAAACCCATAGTAGTAGTGATAGGATTAATTTTGATGTGCCTAATTGTCTGGAAATTGTTAATGATTTGTGTTTCTCATTGCAGCAAAAAGATGAAGATACCTATTGTTTAGGGAGATGATACAACAGCCACAGCGATGACTGTCTGATAACCTAGCTTAGCTACCTGCCTCCCCTGCAGACCCTCCAGTCATTCTAGGAGACAGGTGGAAGATCTCATCTCTGTGAGGGGGTCCCACAATTGCACCTCATCAGCTTTGGGCCTTCTACAGGATTAGGACCTATGCCTGTGACGGGATGCAGTTCTGGCTGCTGTTGTTATCTGAAATAGATAGAGATTGCATATTTTGTGTTTGTGTGTTACCAATAAAGATGTGTGAATGCTTAGAGGAAATGATCACTATGTAGGCAGTCTGGAATGGATGCCCGGCATCCCACTGTCTATGCAGCTTATCCGTCTACTCAGTGATATACAGTCTGTCTAAGGGGTCATTTTCAGGTAGGCTGTTAGTTAGTTAGTCAAATGAGAAACACAAAGTAATAAAAGCGTGATAATAAACGCAAGGTAATAGATAAATATATGTGATAATAAAATGATCAAAAGGGTGAGAAATGTCAGAGAAAAATGTTTAACTCTGCCATTTTGGCCTATGCTTTATATTAAATTGATGCTTGTAGCTTTAAAGTGATAACATGCTGTCACTCTGTTGTAATCTTGCTTAATTATACAATAATAACCTTTTGAATTTGGACCAGTTGTTTCTTCAACAGAATCACAAAAGAAAATGTTGGGGTTTCATAAACCTTCAAGGAAAAATTCAAGTTTCTGTGTGTGTGTACATACAGTATATATATATATATATATATATATATATATATATAAAACCACATTGTAAAGTGATAATTAGTAATAAACCCCATGAAAAACCTGGTGAATATTTATTTAATCTCGTTTGATTGTGCCCTACTGGGGCTTGAGGTTAAATGGAACAAGGTATTTTACAGCAAAATTAATAATTATAATTAATTACATTTAATTTCATTGTTATTAAACATGCTCCTGCTAACTCTATATGACTCCTGAATATTTCATATTAATTATATCCCTTCTCAAGCAGCTCTAAATCCAGAATAAAAAGAAAAATTCTTACCTGGCTATCTCTATTCAAAGCTTCAAGGGATACTGAACCCAAATTTTTTCTTTCGTGATTCAGATAGAGCATGCAATTTAAAACAACTTTCTAATTTACTCCTATTATCAATTATTCATTCTCTTGCTATCTTTATTTGAAAAAGAAAGTTCAGAACGCTGAACAGCACTTGTTTATTGGTGGATGAATTTTAACCCAGGTTGTTCATCAAAATGGGCCGGCATCTAAACTTACATCCTTGCTTTTCAAATAAAAATACCAAGAGAATGAAGAACATTTGATAATAGGAGTAAATTAGAAAGTTGCTTAAAATTGCATGCTCTATCTGAATCACAAAAGAAAAAAATTGGGTTCAGTGTCCCTTTAAAGGAATCATTGCCTTTATTTTGCTATTTGAAATATCTGCTTTTGCCGTAGAAACCACCAACTACACTGAAAATATGAATAACAAACATATTCTCAGAGGAAAACCTATGCAAACAGGAGACAATAGCACTGATTAATCTCCCAGTGGGGGTGAGATTTTTTTTATGTGAAATAGCTGACTGTGCTTATTGAACCCCCTAAATTATATTTAGCATTTGAATACTATTTAGGATGTGTTATTAGATTTTGATAACATTAGAAATTTTGCTTTACCTGCAGGTTCAGTCCATTTTCATGGGCATGTCATTGATAACATCAAAAAATGATTTTAATGAGCAACAGCTATTTAAAATACAAAATAAACATAAAGGAACAATTTTCTATACATTTACGTTAAAATTAAAGTTTCATGGTTCACATACACAGGTTGTATCAGTCAGTAAACACAGTATACAGACTCTGTTTACTGACTGATACAACCTGTGTATGTGTCCTTTGCATTTATATTGAAATAGATTTTATTAAGATTTTACAATAATAGCATATGCAGTCAACATATCAATATTGTCATCATATTCCAAATTGTGCTGTTACAACTTTGCATTCCATATACATTCTTCGATAAAGTTTTTTTTTTTTTAACTGGTGTCCCTTGTCATCTCGTCTTCTTCTTGTTAAAGTTTAAGCATTGAAGGTTTAATCAAGAATAATGATTAAGGAAAAGCAAACAAGTATTAATTGGATGAGTTGATAGGCTCCGGCTCTCTGCTATGGTCATGAACCATCAATATGTCGCTACTAAGCAATCTCGCTATCTCTTCTTTTTCTTGCTTCATGGTACATAATGAATGGTTCCCACTGTATAGTGAAATTATCTTTAGTGTTTAAGGTTTCTGCTGCCATGCTTGCCATGTCATAGTGGTGTATTATTTTCTTTTCAATAAATGCAAAGCTAGGGGGTTTAGTTTTCCAAAATTGAGTCACACCAATCCTGACAATTATGCATATAGTCATGACTAGTTTCTGATGTTTTTTTGGAATATGTGGTGTCGGGAAGTGTAGCAACGCTTGTTCAGGTGTAAGTGTGACCGGTTTCTGGAATATGGAATTTAAGAGACCAGATGTCTGATCCCAGATCTCTCTAATTTTGTCGCAATGCCACCACATGTGCATATACAATCCTCTCTCGCCACAACCTCTATAACAAAGCTGTTGAGGAAGGCCTTCAGGTCTCCCGAACCTAGTTGGGTGGAGGTACCACCTAAAGGCCACTTTAAGGTAATTTTCCTTGAGGACAGCATTATGTGAAAATGAAAGGCCATTGGCTAAGTTAGAGTTCCATGTCTTCAAAGGCCAAGTTTTGTCCAATTCTTGTTCCCATTTCATGATAGTTTGTGATTTAACCTCTCTGAAGTTGCTATTAAAAATAGGATACAATATAGATATTGTACCATGTGTCAGGTCTTTAGATAAACATAACGATTCAAATGTTGTGTTTGCCGTTGTCTTGGAGAAACCTGTTACTTCAATTGTAAATAGTGAAACCATATGTTTCTATCATTGGGATCAAGGGCACTGTATTGCTCATATGAGAGAAAATTGTCATCCACCACAACATCAGCAATTCTATAGAGCCCCATATTAGCCCATTTCTGCTGTACAAGTAAGTTTATTGAAGTCTGTGGTAGTATCAAAGGTATTAGTTTAGAGTTTGGATTAAGGGATATTTAGCAATTAACTTATTCCATAAGAAAATGGTGTGTTAGATTGCTACGTTTATATATTAGAGGCTGCTGTTCAAAGTCTTTTCCAACTGTAGGATAGCCTCCCGAACCAACCTTTGGTATGCATTTATGTGAGGACCCCTGTACTGTACAGGATAAAAATTAGACCTTGATTTGATAGGTTTCAATATGTCATTAGGTAGGGTTTCATTTCTCTCTCCACTGTAGAGTTCAGTAAGTTGTACTACAGAACAAGCTTCACTAAAAAGTGAGTTCTGTCAAAATTGGAGTAAGTAGAGCTATCAGCCAACTCCTCAGTATCAACTTCTACTGTGTCTCGAGTGAGAGAGAAATAGCGTTTAAGTGCCAATTTTAGTATAAATTTATTAAGATCAAGGAGTGTATTAAAACTTGAAAAATTTGACGTTGGAGCAAAGCCTAATCCCTTAGTTAACACTTTACTTTCATCAGCAGTAAGATTATGATAAGACAGATTAATAATGCTAAATCCAACAGTGTTTTTAATATTTAAACAGTCTCCTTGAGTATTGAAAATGTCACCAATTAATATCCCTTCTTCTTCTTCTTTCCCAGCTGCAATATGTGGGCCAAACCTCTAGGGAGGTCAGAAAAAGATTCAGTGAACATCTCAGGG
The DNA here is from genome assembly GCF_027579735.1 of Bombina bombina. Classification (NCBI taxonomy): domain Eukaryota; kingdom Metazoa; phylum Chordata; class Amphibia; order Anura; family Bombinatoridae; genus Bombina; species Bombina bombina. The sequence goes on from NC_069508.1 coordinate 103,518,582, forward strand.
ACACCAAAAATTATGTCAAGGAGTCAGTTATAGCTAACCATTTTAACGGAGAACATTTCACGAATATAGCAAATGTCTCTATCAGCATCATAGATGTTGCCACTTTGCCATCTAGAGGAGGTAATAGATATAATATACTGCAAAGAAAGGAAATCTATTGGATTTTCCAATTAAAGACAAGTAGTCCATTTGGAATGAATAGAGAATGTGACATCAATTTTTTATTGATGCCTAATATCTGTTGAAAGGAATATCTAATTGCTTTCCCAGATTTTTATTCACCTCCCCAATTACATTTATTAGGTTAATATATTTTGTCAGTATTCCCAATATCTATTTTACACCACTTCTAGAGAATTTAGTGAATATAAGTAGTTTATTACTAATATTATCTGTCTATTTTTGTCCATTTTGTAAAGACTTGCACATTGTTTTGGAACATTTTGTTATACAGACTTGTTTTAATGTCTTAAATCTGCTATTAAGATTTATTTCACTGCCAATAGATAGTGATCTTAACATATCTTAATTTCCATACCTTGTCTTGGTTCAAAATATGCAGTTTAGTATATGAATAGAAAGTCGAAAGCTTACAACTGATTAGTACATAGTTTAGCTGTCTTTTACATGTATATTGCTTGCCCAAGTATTTTACATTAAGTGTTTTCCCTGTGTCCTGCTCTCATGGTCACTATAGGGTTAATTTTTAATCTAGTAAGGTATATAAAGAGCATATTGTTTAGACATGTACTAGGTCTATGAGTAAGCGACTGTAGGGGGGCGAAACGCGTCAGCCCACTGCCTCTGTCCACACCACAGCCTGTCTATGAGTAACTTTGAAGGACTGACCTGTCATCTTTGGATTGGTATTTACCGTTTACTTTATCCAATAAATTTGGGATTTTATTTGCATGAAACGCTGTATGCAGTGCCTGCTATTTTTTCACACATCGTATTCTACGGGGGCTTTGTTCACCGCCATTGGCTACGGCACTCCGGGAACAGTAGGTTACACGGCAACTCTGCTTTCACTTCCGGTTCGACCGGATCGAGGGAGACTGGATGCTGGAGACGCCGGATCAACTTTCTCTTCTACTAATATATAAGGCCACTTTTGGACCCTGTAGTACTATAGAAATAACAGTTACAGAAGACAATCACGAAAAGTAGAGGACCACTTTTGGGTCCCAAATTGTAAACCTCTATTTTTTTATGTTTTTATAGCATTGATAGTAGAATCTAGTTAACCCTGTTTTTCAGTCATACTATCTTATAGCTATAGAATCCCCATATGGAAAACAATGGCCTCTCTTGGACCCTGACTTTTAACATCTTACTAACAGGGGAGCTTGGTAGGGGGTATGTAATATAATAGAGCATATAGGACCACTCTTGGACCCTTAGGACTATATGGTAAAACAAACAGAGAAGTAAACTATCAACACAGACCCTGTGCGCGTTAAAATTTTAACTTAGAGATTAAATAAAGAAAGCACTTTACTTTAGCAAATAACAAAGGGGGTTAGTATATTCAACTAAGGCACCATCTATACAAGCTTGAATCAACAACATATAGGCTGAACTATAGGATGTAGAACTCACCATTATCAACAGATATATACTATGTAATTGTGTACTATTAACAGAAAATATGATATGACTAACATTAACTCAAGGAGTTCTGTAGTTGATATGGCAGGCTATTGAACAGTAATATTGTTAACTCTACAAAAAAAAAAAGCAAAAGATAAAACACAACCAATAGGAGGTTAGATGAAAATATTCAGGTTATAGGTCTGGAGCCTAGGTCCTATTTTTAAAGAGGGAGTGTAGCTTCTAAGATCTAGTACACTCAACAATATATCTTCCTATTGAATAGATTATCTTGATAGAAGCTGTATACATATCTAATAAATTCAACAAGCAAGCAGCATGTATTCCTTTTCATCAGGGAGGCAAACCAGATAGAAAAACATCTCTAATGGTCTAACCTACCAGAAGATATAATCAGATCAAATAAGTATGTGCATATTCGCAGATTTATATCATTTAGAATATTTTTTTACTGTAGTTTGTGTCAAACTAAAATCTGGGATAAAACCTCCTATTAGCAAGGCACATTTAGGCCTAGATTTGGAGTTCGGCGGTAAAAGGGCTGTTAACGCTCCGCGGGCTTTTTTCTGGCCGCACCATAAATTTAACTCTGGTATCGAGAGTTCAAACAAATGCTGCGTTAGGCTCCAAAAAAGGAGCGTAGAGCATTTTTACCGCAAATGCAACTCTCGATACCAGAGTTGCTTACGGACGCGGCCGGCCTCAAAAACGTGCTCGTGCACGATTCTCCCATAGGAAACAATGGGGCTGTTTGAGCTGAAAAAAAACCTAACACCTGCAAAAAAGCAGCGTTCAGCTCCTAACGCAGCCCCATTGTTTCCTATGGGGAAACACTTCCTACGTTTGCACCAAACACTCTAACATGTACCCCGAGTCTAAACACCCCTAACCTTACACTTATTAACCCCTAATCTGCCGCCCTCGCTATCGATGACCCCTGCATATTTTTTTTAACCCCTAATCTGCCGCTCCGTAAACCGCCGCCACCTACGTTATCCCTATGTACCCCTAATCTGCTGCCCTAACCCCGCCGACCCCTATATTATATTTATTAACCCCTAATCTGCCCCCCTCAACGTCGCCGACACCTGCCTACATTTATTAACCCCTAATCTGCCGAGCGGACCTGAGCGCCACTATAATAAAGTTATGAACCCCTAATCCGCCTCACTAACCCTATCATAAATAGTATTAACCCCTAATCTGCCCTCCCTAACATCGCCGACACCTACCTTCAATTATTAACCCCTAATCTGCCGACCGGAGCTCACCGCTATTCTAATAAATTGATTAACCCCTAAAGCTAAGTCTAACCCTAACACTAACACCCCCCCTAAGTTAAATATAATTTTTATCTAACGAAATAAATTAACTCTTATTAAATAAATGATTCCTATTTAAAGCTAAATACTTACCTGTAAAATAAATCCTAATATAGCTACAATATAAATTATAATTATATTATAGCTATTTTAGGATTAATATTTATTTTACAGGCAAATTGGTAATTATTTTAACCAGGTACAATAGCTATTAAATAGTTAAGAACTATTTAATAGTTACCTAGTTAAAATAATAACAAATTTACCTGTAAAATAAATCCTAACCTAAGATATAATTAAACCTAACACTACCCTATCAATAAAATAATTAAATAAACTACCTACAATTAACCTAACACTACACTATCAATAAATTAATTAAACACAATTGCTACAAATAAATACAATTAAATAAACTAGCTAAAGTACAAAAAATAAAAAAGAACTAAGTTACAGAAAATAAAAAAATATTTACAAACATAAGAAAAATATTACAACAATTTTAAACTAATTACACCTACTCTAAGCCCCCTAATAAAATAACAAAGCCCCCCAAAATAAAAAATTCCCTACCCTATTCTAAATTAAAAAAGTTACAAGCTCTTTTACCTTACCAGCCCTGAACAGGGCCCTTTGCGGGGCATGCCCCAAGAATTTCAGCTCTTTTGCCTGTAAAAGAATAAATACAATACCCCCCCCCAACATTACAACCCACCACCCACATACCCCTAATCTAACCCAAACCCCCCTTAAATAAACCTAACACTAAGCCCCTGAAGATCTTCCTACCTTGTCTTCACCATCCAGGTTCACCGATCCGTCCTGAAGAGCTCCTCCGATGTCCTGATCCAAGCCCAAGCGGGGGCTGAAGAGGTCCATGATCCGGTCAAAGTCTTCATCCAAGCGGGGCAGAAGAGGATCTTCCATCCGATTGAAGTCATCATCCAGGCGGCATCTTCTATGGTCTTCCATCCGGAGCGAAGCGGCAGGATCCAGAAGACCTCCAGCGCGGAACATCCATCCGGACCGACGACTGAACGACGAATGACTGTTCCTTTAAGGGACGTCATCCAAGATGGCGTCCCTCGAATTCCGATTGGCTGATAGGATTCTATCAGCCAATCGGAATTAAGGTAGGAATTTTCTGATTGGCTGATGGAATCAGCCAATCAGAATCAAGTTCAATCCGATTGGCTGATCCAATCAGCCAATCAGATTGAGCTCGCATTCTATTGGCTGATCGGAACAGCCAATAGAATGCGAGCTCAATCTGATTGGCTGATTGGATCAGCCAATCGGATTGAACTTGATTCTGATTGGCTGATTCCATCAGCCAATCAGAAAATTCCTACCTTAATTCCGATTGGCTGATAGAATCCTATCAGCCAATCGGAATTCGAGGGACGCCATCTTGGATGACGTCCCTTAAAGGAACAGTCATTCGTCGTTCAGTCGTCAGTCCGGATGGATGTTCCGCGCTGGAGGTCTTCTGGATCCTGCCGCTTCGCTCCGGATGGAAGACCATAGAAGATGCCGCCTGGATGATGACTTCAATCGGATGGAAGATCCTCTTCTGCCCCGCTTGGATGAAGACTTTGACCGGATCATGGACCTCTTCAGCCCCCGCTTGGGCTTGGATCAGGACATCGGAGGAGCTCTTCAGGACGGATCGGTGAACCTGGATGGTGAAGACAAGGTAGGAAGATCTTCAGGGGCTTAGTGTTAGGTTTATTTAAGGGGGGTTTGGGTTAGATTAGGGGTATGTGGGTGGTGGGTTGTAATGTTGGGGGGGGTATTGTATTTATTCTTTTACAGGCAAAAGAGCTGAAATTCTTGGGGCATGCCCCGCAAAGGGCCCTGTTCAGGGCTGGTAAGGTAAAAGAGCTTGTAACTTTTTTAATTTAGAATAGGGTAGGGAATTTTTTATTTTGGGGGGCTTTGTTATTTTATTAGGGGGCTTAGAGTAGGTGTAATTAGTTTAAAATTGTTGTAATATTTTTCTTATGTTTGTAAATATTTTTTTATTTTCTGTAACTTAGTTCTTTTTTATTTTTTGTACTTTAGCTAGTTTATTTAATTGTATTTATTTGTAGCAATTGTGTTTAATTAATTTATTGATAGTGTAGTGTTAGGTTAATTGTAGGTAATTGTAGGTAGTTTATTTAATTATTTTATTGATAGGGTAGTGTTAGGTTTAATTATATCTTAGGTTAGGATTTATTTTACAGGTAAATTTGTTATTATTTTAACTAGGTAACTATTAAATAGTTCTTAACTATTTAATAGCTATTGTACCTGGTTAAAATAATTACCAAGTTGCCTGTAAAATAAATATTAATCCTAAAATAGCTATAATATAATTATAATTTATATTGTAGCTATATTAGGATTTATTTTACAGGTAAGTATTTAGCTTTAAATAGGAATCATTTATTTAATAAGAGTTAATTTATTTCGTTAGATAAAAATTATATTTAACTTAGGGGGGTGTTAGTGTTAGGGTTAGACTTAGCTTTAGGGGTTAATCAATTTATTAGAATAGCGGTGAGCTCCGGTCGGCAGATTAGGGGTTAATAATTGAAGGTAGGTGTCGGCGATGTTAGGGAGGGCAGATTAGGGGTTAATACTATTTATGATAGGGTTAGTGAGGCGGATTAGGGGTTCATAACTTTATTATAGTAGCGCTCAGGTCCGCTCGGCAGATTAGGGGTTAATAAATGTAGGCAGGTGTCGGCGACGTTGAGGGGGGCAGATTAGGGGTTAATAAATATAATATAGGGGTCGGCGATGTTAGGGCAGCAGATTAGGGGTACATAGGGATAACGTAGGTGGCGGCGATTTGCGGTCGGAAGATTAGGGGTTAATTATTTTAAGTAGCTGGCGGCGACGTTGTGGGGGGCAAGTTAGGGGTTAATAAATATAATACAGGGGTCGGCGGGGTTAGGGGCAGCAGATTAGGGGTACATAAGTATAACGTAGGTGGCGGTCGGCAGATTAGGGGTTAAAAATTTTAATCGAGTGGCGGCGGTGTGGGGGGAGCTCGGTTTAGGGGTACATAGGTAGTTTATGGGTGTTAGTGTACTTTAGGGTACAGTAGTTAAGAGCTTTAGGAACCGGCGTTAGCCAGAAAGCTCTTAACTCCTGCTATTTTCAGGCGGCTGGAATCTTGTCGTTAGAGCTCTAACGCTCACTTCAGAAACGACTCTAAATACCAGCGTTAGAAAGATCCCATTGAAAAGATAGGCTACGCAAATGGCGTAGGGGGATCTGCGGTATGGAAAAGTCGCGGCTGAAAAGTGAGCGTTAGACCCTTTAATCACTGACTCCAAATACCAGCGGGCGGCCAAAACCAGCGTTAGGAGCCTCTAACGCTGGTTTTGACGGCTACCGCCGAACTCCAAATCTAGGCCTAAGTAAATTCTATCAAGGGATAAAACAACCTAGCCACCACAGCCGCAGGCAGCTGGTTTAAAGGGACATGAAACCCAAATATTTTCTTTTGTGATTTAAGAAGAGTATGCCATTTTAAACAACTTTGTAATTTACTATTATCTCATTTGCTTAATTCTATTGACATACTTTGCTGAAAAGCATATCTAGATAGGCTCAGTAGCTGCTGATTGGTTGCTGCACATAGATGCCTTGTGTGATTGGCTCCCCCATGTGCATTGCTATTTCTTCAATAAAGGATAACTAAAGAATGAAGCAAATTAGATAATAGAAGTAAATTGGAATGTTGTTTAAAATTTTATTCTCTACTTGAATCATGAAAGAAAATATTTGGGTTTAGTGTCCTTTTAAGTAAATGAAAATTCTTATAGATATTAAATTCTATATATAGCTTAAGCATTGATGTTATCATGACTGCTTACATCATCACCCCTACCTCATACAAGAAGGCTATAACATTTAAATGATAAGGACTGAAGAGGAAAATACAATTTTTATATTGTTTGGCTAAAAAAAAAAAACTCTTTCATTATTGCTCACACTGCCTTTGTGCTATCAAGTAATGAGCATATGAATATATTATCAGCCCTATGAAACATATTAATCATCAGTAAGGAGAGGTATTTGTTCTTTGCATAAGGGAAACAATTTCAGTGGTATGTGAGCTAGAAGAGTATAATAGCTGTTCCACCTGACTTCCATATAATATAAGTGCATAGCCATTCATGAGTGTCTCAGATCTATAGATCGTCATATAGGAATAGCCAAAGGACCTTAAGTGTCAATGTTTTCACCAAACCTGAGTGGATTACTTCCATAGGCAGTAATTATACACACGGTTTAACTCCTGAAGCATATTCAGGCTGTGAGTGTTAAGAGCATGACTATTGCTCTGAATACCTATCCAATGCCGGTTCTATCTCCTTGTAACTTGTATACTGCTAAGAAAAAAACAAGCAGAAGTAACCCCTTGTTGACCGGAGGGCAAATTCTTGTAGGGTTTCCATGCAGCAGTCCCAAAGCAATGATAACTTTAGTATCGCCGACTGCATCACAATCTGAAAGCATAACCGCTTCCCATAGGCAGTTACCCAAGCTCTGCCTCACCAAACACTGCTGATGGTCTCCGTGTAGCAGAAGGGAAACTTTGGCCCAATCCGTCTCAGCCGCATCAATTAGGGCACAACTCGAACCGTGTAAATCGCTGCAAACAGCAGCTGGACTTGTAGAATCTCTCTGTATTTTCCCATCCATAATGAAAGTAAGAGCCGTGTCTTCCACGCTCAGGCGGTTGCTTCACCATCCTCTAAGCTGCTCACAATTCTCCCAGTTGGTTGTGAGGCTGTAAGGGGTGTCGAGGTGAATTCTCCATCCTCTTCCCTTTTGTAGGTTGGATCAAGTTTAAAGCAGTTACCGATATGCCTGCTAAGCCTTTGAAAGTGTTTCTCCAATAGCTCGATGATAGATGCTTCTACTTCTCGCATAGTTACCGCCATATTGATTTAAGATGCGGGATAGCCACATAGTCTTGCAAATGATTTTTAAGTGTGAGGGTGTCTCTCTTAGCAGATTAATCTCTTGAGAAGAATAACAATATATATACGGCACAACAAGCCTTTCTACCCAGGTTACCGGGGGGGGGGGGGGGGGGGAGTTAGATGAAGGTCTGACCTGTTTCTAGGCCGCTACAGCATACCTTCTCGTTCCGGTACTTCAGGACTGAAGTTGGTAACACAACGCAGATCAAATTGTTCAGCAAAGTCTGCAGCTTTAGGATATGTCATATATGATCAGGAATGATACCATAGACTGGCTATTTGCAGGACAAATATATGCCAGACTCTTCAGCCTCTAAAATAAATGACCATCATGGCTGCCGCCCGGAAGCATCTCCCAAGAGTACTTTATTTTGAGTATCTGTGATGGTGGGTGTAATTCTTTCTGTGGTGCTTGTATCCATATTATCACGTGATGGAGAACCTTTGTCTTGTTTTTTGCTTCAATTGCGACTTAGAAAGGCATTCCTTAACTGTTTGTGTTTTGTTCTTCATCTTGTAAGCTTTAACAGTAAATATAGTAAAGCAAAACTGGCAGTAGTTGGTTATGAGTCTCAGGGGCTAGAATACTCAAACTGTATATTTAGCTATATGACACCATATTGTGCTGTAGTATTCTTTCTCGACCAACAGCTGGAGATATCTTCGACCTGCCTTCCCCTATGCCTCCTCGCTTAAAGGGACACTGAACCCAAATTGTTTCTTTCGTGATTCAGATAGAGCATGAAATTTTAAGCAACTTTCTAATTTACTCCTATTAGCAATTTTTCTTTGTTCTCTTGCTATCTTTATTTGAAAAAGAAGGCATCTAAGCTAAGGAGCCAGCCAATTTTTGATTCAGACCATGGACAGCAATTGTTTATTGGTGGGTGAATGTATCCACCAATCAGCAAGAACAACCCAGGTTGTTCACCAAAAATTGGCCGGCATCTAAACTTACATTCTTGCTTTTCAAATAAAGATACCAAGAGAATGAAGAAAATCCTCTGTCTTGAGACTGTGACCCCCTTAAATAGGACTCATCAGGTAGCTCCCAAACTGCAGCTAAGGAAAAGTGGTTGGTGTTTCTTATTAGGGCCAAATAAAAAGGAACTGTGTTTCTCTGTGTGATTATATTTACATTTATGGCTAAGATATAATCTCTGTATATTAGGTGCAAACTTTCTGACTTGGGCGCCTGATGGTGCAGCAGTTTAAATTGCAGTTGGTTTAGATTTTAGGGACAGGACACTAACGTAAAATGGCGTCTATTAAAAGAGGCCCTTAAACTATCTCGCAGCTCTTCCTTTATGTCTAGCCGTTGTCAGTTTATGTCCCCAAATGATTGCCCCATTATAAAGTTAAAAATAGGAACCTGATCCGCTCCCTTTCCTTATAGACTACTGTCGGCTATTTGTGCGTAATTAGTCCTCCGACTGCTATGATGCGCACCTCCTAGATCAGTTAGTCCGGGCTTCGTGTCCCGGCGATTAAGGGATCCACCGTGCTTATACTAGCTCCTCTCTGGAATCTGGAATCCTGTTCAGCCATCGGCGCAGAGCCCCGACCCTCCGGCGGCTGCAAGTGTCTGCAGTGGTCTCAGGCAAACGGATCTCTCAGTTATCAGGTTCCGTAGCTTGATAAGATCCACCTGCTGTCCACAGGTCCTCCTCAGAGCAGCGGGGAATCGCAGGAATTAATCATTTTATGTCTGTAAAGTGGGTTTATCTAGACTATAAATTAATCTAGTCGGAGTTCTATGAAAACATGTCTTGCTCCCTCTGCTAATAGCCACGCCCCTTGTGTCCTTTGCTTTTAAATACATTTTATCTACTTACCTTGGAGACTTCTGAACCTTATTGAGAGCCGTGGTGGCTTAATACCAACCTGCTTTTTCTCTAAGAGCTTAGATATAGCTCTTCAAAGTGTGAGTACTGCTCCTTTTAGGTGGTCGGTCCTTGCGGACTTCACTATTGCTCTTTTCTCTCCTCCTTTATGTGTCTCATTGTGGAATACTACAATCAAGCACTTTTAGGACTCTTAAACAGTCTTATTTCCTTTTAGTTTATATTTATCACATATCCTTGTTTTGTATACACTGTTATTTTTAGTTACTTTCATTTTTATTTAGTGTATAGATTTGCAAAGTATAACCTGTTTTTGTTTTTTTACACAAGCTCTTTGTAGAATTGATGCCCATTTTGAAGCAATTCCATAATGTAAAGGAAATGGCAATTTTAAATAGAAGCATTTTTACAATATACTTGTATTAGCAGAAATGCTTCTAATAAACTTATTACACTCCCCAACATTTTCTGGAGGTTTTCCATGATGCAGAAGTTAAAGAGCATGTGTGCCATAGCGCACTCGCATTAGGTAGCGGGTGCTGGGATTGGTAGGGTTGTGGATGGCCACCTCTGACAATCCCTCAGAATGCAGGATAAATGGGAGGTATACTATTTCAGTGGCACATGTACAGTCATATGCAAAAGTTTAGGCACCCCCTCACAATTTCCATGATTTTCATTTATAAATAATTGGGCGTTTGGATCAGCAATTTCATTTTGGTCTATCAAATAACTGAAGGACACAGTAATATTTCAGTAGTGAAATTAGGTTTATTGGATTAACAGAAAATGTGCAATATACATCAAAACAAAATTAGACAGGTGCATAAATTTGGGCATCCTTGTCATTTTGTTGATTTGAATACCTGTAACTACCTAGCACTGATTAATTGGAACACACAATTGGCTTGGTAAACCCATTAAGCCTTGAACTTCATAGACAGGTGCATCCAATCATGAGAAAAGGTATTTAAGGTGGCCAATTGCAAGTTGTAGTTCTCATTGACTCTCTTCTGAAGAGTGGCAACATGGGGCCTCAAAACAACGCTCAAATTACCTGAAAACAAAGATTGTTTAGCATTATGGAAATGGAAGACCACAGGCACAGTTCTTGTTAAGGCCAGAAGTGGCAGGCCAAGTAAAATATCGGAGAAGCAAAGGATGATGTGAACTGTCAAAAACAGCCCACAGACCACCGCCAAAGACTTACAACATCATCTTGCTGCAGATGGTGATACTGTGCATCGTTTAACAATTCAGTGCACTTTGCACAAGGAGAAGCTGTATGGGAGAGTGATGCGGAAGAAGCCTTTTCTGCACACACGCCACAAACAGAGTCGCTTGAGGTATGCAAACACACATTTGGACAAGCTAGCTTCATTTTGGAAGAAGGTGATGTGGACTGATGAAACGAAACAAAGATCGAGTTATTTGGTCATAACATGCAGCGTTATGTATGGCGGCAAAAGAACACAGCGTTCCAAGACAAACACTTGCTACCCACAGTAAAATTTGGTGGATGTTCCATCATGCTGTGGGGCTGTGTGGCCAGTGCCGGTACTGGTAATCTTGTTAAAGTTGAGCGTCGCATGGATTCTAATCGATATCAGCAGATACTTGAGAATAATGTTGAGGAATCAGTCACAAAGTTGAAGTTACGCCAAGGCTGGATATTTCAACAAGACAACGACCCAAAACACTGCTCAAAATCTACTCTGGCATTAATGCAGAGGATCAAGTACAATGTTCTGGAATGGCCACCTTAGTCCCCAGACCTGAATATCATTGAAAATCTGTGGGGTGATTTGAAGCGGGCTGTCCATGCACGGCAACCATCAAACCTAACTGAGCAGGAGATGTTTTGCAAGGAGGAATGGTCCAAAATACCTTCATCCAGAATCGAGACACTAATTACAGGCTATAGGAAGCGTCTAGAGGCTGTTATTTCTGCTAAAGGAGGCTCTACTAAATATTGATGCGATATTTCTGTTGGGGTGCCCAAATTTATGCACCTGTCTAATTTTGTTTTGATGCATTATGCACATTTCTGTTAATCCAATAAACCTCATTTAACTACTAAAATATTACTGTGTCCTTCAGTTATTTGATAGATCAAAATGAAATTGCTGGTTCAAACACCCAATTATTTATAAATGAAAATCATGGAAATTGTCAGGGGAGCCTAAACGTTTGCATACGACTGTATATATCCTGTGTGTCACCAGTGCACCAGCACCAACGTGCATGCTAAGAATCATCATTGGCTTGGTGAGTAGGTGTATTGTTTAAGTGCTGGTGCACAGAACACACACAGCAACTGTACATATGCACCTAAAACAATTTACTTTTTCTAGAAGCATTTTATGCTCACACAAGTATATTGAAAAAGCGCTTCTATTCAAAGATGAAAAACACTCATGAACATTTAAATTTTGATTCTGATGACACTTTAAAAAGTGGCATATTCGTGCTTCTTATATTTAGGCATATTTTTCTACATGTTAACATACCACTGACTGGCAATAAATAGAGCGCAGTCTGTTGTCTATACGGTTTTCCTAAATCCTCCGGATCACTGATTCAAGTTTTTTTTATTTATTTCATAATTGTAAATGGTACATGATTTTGACCTGTTTGGTTGAATCCTAATCTAATTCATATATTTTTTTTTACTTTAGTAAGTGGCCAGAATAATCAACACCCCCCAACATTTGGAATTACCCCCCCTCTTAACAATAAATCATGACAACACTCATGTTCTTGAAAATAAACGTACAAATAAGTGATTTAGGAAAGAAAATTCTTTGTTAAATACAGAAGTTCCATTTTATTGTAGATATTAACATTATTAAAATAGCTAATCTTATTGGTGATTCCACCGTATTTTTCCATAAAATCCCTGGATATCACAGAGGCAAAATATTCAAAACAAGTGAGAGAAATAAACGGAGCAAAAACAGGATTAGGCAATAAATAAATATTAATTAATTGTTTACATTTTTCGTTCACTTTTAAAACAGTAGTCACAAATTCTCATTAACCCTTCATAAGCCCTTTAAGTTCAACTTGCAGCCATAAACCCTTGGGAGGGAAATGCATTTATTTCTTCAGCAGCAAAAATTAACCCCTTTGCTGCTGTGATATCCTAAACCACATGTCTTTAATGTGGGTACAGGTTCATCTAGCAGCAAAATGATTCACAAATTATATTTACATCAAATGATATTTGGCTATAAAACGTTCCATGTCATTTGGTTGCAATAACCGAACATTTGATGCTAAGCATTGGGAGCAAAATGACAATAGTTGAGTATAATATAATCCTCATCTGAAGATAGCGTTAAAATGCTATTGTATCTATATACAGATTTACACTAAAACTGTAAAACAAGTAGTATATTGCAAATTATATTATCCTGAAACACTTTTGTTTTCTAGTAATAGTTGAAAGAATCAGTTCTATCACATTCTATAAAGTCTAGGCATATAAGATCTGTTCCTCATGCTGGACCTTAACCATTTCTCTACTGGTTAAAAAAAAACTTTCTTTACCAACTAAATCATCCAAATGTAAATGTCTACGTGGCAGCATTCAATTTGCTCCTGATCATACCGAGTTGTTCAGGTTGCTCTTGAACGTGTTTAGCAGTTTGAGAAAACACCTCTGATTAGCTGAAATGGTTTTAAATGTATTTTTGCACAAGTTAACCAATTGTTGCCCTAGGCAAACGATGAAAGGAAAAAAATGGTCCTGTATCAGGAAATCTAAAAAAGCAGTAATACTCTATCTTACAATGTATTTTCCAAACTTTACTTTATATATGAGGCACATTCTTTTTTTTCAGTGTTTGTTACTCTCTAAATGATCAGTAGAATGTCTGTTGATGCTATTTTATTGCCTATACTCACTGGTATAAAAATATACAATGGGGTAAAGAAATAATATATTTAATTCCTAGCCTCCAGGTGTCACGGATGGTCTTAGTTACACACTTAAATATCATCTCCTTTCTCCTTTAACTTTATAAGGTGATTGATATAAATGTGAACTGTAAAATTACAATTTACAGCCAAAATATACATATATACATATCTGTAAACTTCAAAAAGCATTACTTTAAAAAAAAATATCTAAAACTGGTTAACAAAGGTATATTGACTGGGATATGTATTCGAGTGTATGCGAAATGTTCTGACTATATGAATTCCTCTTCTCCAGCTGTAGATACATTTTTTTTAGTGTTTTAACTAACTATACAAAAAATATTAACAGCCGAGCATTTCAAGGCTTTACAGGAGTGAAACCGATCAAAATAATGGATTGTCTCTCTGGCAAGGTTATATTTTACAAAAACAGCACAGCAATATTTGTGTGTGATATGTACACCACCTTCAATTAAACTCGTGACTGATATTAACGAATTCTGTGAACAGGGATAAAGACAAATTAAAAATTAGAATTTTTTCTTTTCTCTCTTTATAGCTATATATATATATATATATATGTATATATATATAGCTATATATATATATATACATATACAGTATATATATATATATATATATATATATATAAAGAAGATATTTTCTACATATTATTAACTTGATTTGGTATTGTCCAGGACAATATCTGTACAGAGCACAAATGCATTCACTCTATATACAGTACAATAATTGTTGGCATCCATCCATTCAGCAAAGGCATTCTTTAGGTATCACTTTTACATATATATATTTATATATATACGTATATTGTAAATTCCATTTCGCTTGACATTTGGTTTAGCAGCATTGGGTAGAAGAGATGGCACACAGTCCAGAATAGAGATTAGCAATTACTGTTCTTAAATTCCCCATTCTCTGTGATCGACAACTTGGTTGGGTTCGTTGGAGAGATCCCATTGCGCACTTGCGAACTATAGCGCTCCTTTACCTGCGTCAGGGCACTCATGAGTCGCGTGTTGGCTGCATCCAGTGACATGATTCTCTTCTCCTGCAATAATAAAACTGCATTAGAAAATAGTTGTAAGCAATCATTTCTAAATGTGGTTTCTAAAGGAATTTATCTAAGCACCAGGCTGTTTTCTTCAATGCAAAATGGAACTCTACAGGTTTAATCTGCTTTACATATAAGTAAGCAACTGCACGACAGCTGTAATATGTATGCATATAAGCCGTATGATTTTGAACATTCCTCAGTATGTTGTTAGAGATCTTTTGTGACCTGTTGTTAACGGTAATTGATTGCATGTTTAAACAAGTAAAAAAAGAGAGAGCAGGTACCAATATAAGTACACAGTTAAAGAAGGAAAAAGGCTGCACTCAAAAATAACAGGACCAAAGGTTAAACACCTAAATCCCCACTTACGGTCTAAAATATGTACACAAAAACAACTGCTACATCCACCACAGAGGATAGCTGCCTTGAGTGACGCAGGGTTTTTCGAAATATTGCAAGTGAAGACGCCGCTGAATTACAACCTTGATCCTGCTCGGAGGAAGCCTTTGGAAGCACCCGGCAAATGGGATTATACTGCAGAGGTTAGTACGCGGTTTCCTAGTCTTGCGTCCCCGTATCTCACTTGTCTAACAGCATTCGGCTCTTGGACTTTACTTGAAACTTGCCCTTATCACGGCTTATAGCAATCCACAACTGTCTTTGCACAGACTATCACCGAGTATCTTGGAGGAAATGAGTCACCCGGTGCATGTCTGTTGACACTTAAGAGCCTGTGGGTACATCTATAGTTACCAATTGCCTTTGCTCTTCAGTGGAAGTCTCATGACCGGAGAGTGTCCTGTACACTTAAGTGCCCGGTTCTGCTGCTATACATGGACGATCTTTTGCATCATAGCATTCTGTGGGGTTAAGCTTAACCTTGTCCTTGAACCGTATAAAGCCTCTCTGTGTTGGTTAAGTTTGCCTATGCAGAAGTTTTTGTGTACATATTTTAGACTGTAAGTGGGGATTTAGGTGTTTAACCTTTGCTCCTGTTATTTTTGTAATAAATCGTTTGTATTTTTGAGTGCAGCCTTTGTCCTTCTTCAGGTGTGTACTTATATTGGTACCTGCTCTCTTTTTTTTACTTGTTTAAATATTCTGTATGGGACTGCTAGTACCTCAAATTAATGGACTAAAGTGGATCTAGTGCCCCTCCTTTTAATTTTATGTATTTCTAATCATAGCGCTGTGGAATCTGATGGCGCTCTACAAATAACCGATAATAATAATTGCATGATTAAAATAATATTTGTTTTAAAATACTATTCAACAATCACAGCCAGGGACATTTTGCTTTTTCTGCTCGTTGCCGCACACTAGAAGAAATAGTACAATCTGTGTGGAAACAGAGATGTTGTGTGGATGTGCTACGTAATGAATTAGTTTAAGGGACATGGAACAGAAAATAATTGCCAGATATAATGATGTAGCCCGAGGCAAAAGAATAATATCAGAATCTAGGAGAATAATGTGTTTATATCTCGTTTGCATTGCATTAGTTGTATAAATATTGAATATATAAATGTAACGTTTTAATTTCCCTAAAGTACTTCAGGGGCTATAAAGTAACAGGTGCTGACATGCTGAAATCTACGTTTCCATAATCGAATCTATTCTTTTGATGACAATAAGGGACAGATAAAATGTTGAAACGCTGGCTGTGTCTGGGGTATAGCAATATAAGCTAACAATTAAAGTCCCTTTAAAGGGACAGTCTACATGAAAATGGTTATTGTTTAAAAAGATAGATAATCCCTTTATTACCCATTACACAGTTTTGCATAACCAACTTTGTAATAATAATAATATACATTTTATCTCTGATTGAAAATGTAAATGTGCATGTGTGCCTTCCAATGTTAAATACAAGCATTTTTGCAATGTAATTCCTTTAGCAAATATGCTTTTATAAAACATTATTACTGTTTTTCTGTGGCATACGCACACATACTATGAAGGCCTGTGCACCAGTATTCAACAACATGCCTGCTCAGATTGCTGGTGGTGGTGTGTATTGCTTCCATTATCAAGAGTTCACAGTGATTGGCTGATGGCTATCACATGATACAGAGGCCAGCAAAAATTAAAGTAAATTTTGAAATTTGTCAGAAAGTAATCTATTGCTCATTTAGAATTCAGACAAAGTGCTGTTGTATTGTCATTTTATTATGTACTGGCCAATTATGAAATGCTAGTGTATTTTATGGTCATTTAAGAAATATACAGTAATATTAATTTTACTGATACTTCTATTATCGAATGCATTATTATTATTATTTGTATGTTTAGAGAGATGCCAAATACTGTAGCTCTGTACCTCTTTCTATTGGTTGAAGTTTAAATTATATCTTGAGAACTACTTGGTATGTTCATTCTAAACTATAAAAGTTTAATTTTGATCTCTAGGGGGAAAAATATGAACTAATAGATTCCCTTTAAGATAAACTATTGAGAATATCCCATCTTGAAGCATACAGTCACGCTTATTGAGTACTTGTGGTCAATAATGATTTCCAACAATGTAAACGTAAGTAAAATAAAACTCATCTAACATACAGACAATACCGTAATGTACGTTTCATTTTGCAGAGAAGGAAATACACGTTTACAATGGGAGTTTTTTTTTTTCAATGTGACAATGTGATAAGGAAAAATAAGGCACCTAATAACTAAAATTACTGAGGCATTCCCCCCCACCCACCGGCAGCAGAAGATACAGAGACACGGGAGTGAAGCAGCCACAAGCTGGAACAAAAAGGCTATACGGCATGGGTGAGGGAGAGGTGGTGAAGTAAAGGTAAGGGCAAAAAACAAACAAAAAAACAGAAAACAGAAGACCAAAGATGCACTGTTCCGAACCCCATTCCAGCTCAGAGGGTGAGAGACCACAGACGGAAAAAGGCTCCATAGCAAACCCCCAGAAATCTAATTTTTCCGCACTTTTCACCAAACGATATTACACGTTCACATTTATTTATTTTTTTAAATAAGAAAACTTGTCTGTCCCAGGCATTACACTAAATGAACAACCTGGGGCAAATTATTTAAACAAATACTGCACATACTTTGCGCTATGATAATACACACACACTGGGCTGTGAAAGTAAGAGGATTTTGTATGTGCACATTATTAATTATTTCTATACATAATAAGCTGTACTGAAAACAAGGAAATGAAACAAAACTGTATAAATATACTTTATTTAAACTTAATGAATGATTTAGTTTTGTTTAGTTTAAGATTTTAGCTATGATTTTTACTTTATATAATCCATTAGAACAATAAAACAAATGTTATATAATGTCTACATCAAGACATCAGGGGTCTGGGCAGGACAGGACAAAAAATATCTATAATGTTAACCCTTTATGTAGGACACGGACCAATATTAACATGTTTTATCTCATATGCAATTATATTTAAGGCAGTTGGCAAAGCATTTGCAGACAAAATAAATAATTAAACATTGAAATAATGTGCAGTAACAGGCAAATAAAATGTTTGCCAGGGATGGCTATTATATAAAAATATAAAGCATCATGCCGATGGGTATTTAAATACAACCATAATACATTAAAGCATATCATTTCTGCATTATTGGCCTTAAATTACCATGTGTTTAACCTCAGCAAAGGGATTAAATACATAGGTAAGGAAATGCATGAGAGCAACAAGCAAAACGCTCTCAAACAGAAAATGGTCTGTGAGCCATTCAGGGGTGGCAACAACTTGCCAAGCACCGCCCACGTTCCACTTGAGAGTTGCAATGCTTGGCGTTTCTGAGGGGGGCATAACCAATGTATTTAACCCCTTTGTATTTGGCAAGCCTCAGTAATCCAAAATTCACACGCTTTTAAGTATGTTAATGTACAGTGTAACAAAAAAAATCACAACATAATGCCACCTAAATACTTTAATAATCAACCCCTACTCTAATAGTTTTATTTGCAAGAAAACTGAAAAGATACAATTCAATATTCACTGTTTGGAAGACAGAAATGTAAGAATAAAACACTTTGAGAATTGCGGAACCTTACGGGTTATATTTAAAGGAGAATTAGCCCCCCTCTGTCTAACCTTCCTCCCATATTATGAGTGGAAGAAGCTGGAATGTGTGCGATTGCAGTGCACCTGCCAAGTCTGAGTACACTGCTTAGCTAATGAGTGCTCGTCTGTTACTTGCCTGTTTGCGTAACAGTCCCATTTATGACCTGTAATTTAACACAGCTGTAATGAGACTGACGTGAAAGAAATCTGGTCATTTTTGTTTGTGAATGGATCTATAGCGGTTACAACCCTGGCAAAGCTTTACTCACTGGAGAGAGCCCTCTGACGTATTTACAGGTGCCCAATTCCTGTAGTTATCTGCCTGGATCTTTTTTTTTTAATTATTTGACATATTTTAATATTCAGAAATCATTTCCAGACTCCGTACAAGTCTGTTTATGCTACACCCTCTGAAATCTATACGTCATATAATTTTTGCAATTTGCCTTTTTTTTCTTGAATTCTAAAGACAATCTCTTTCCATAGCAATTAGTTTATCCAGCATATAGACTTCACATAAATATGCACTTTTTGCAGGACAATTAGTAAAGAAACATATTTTGATATCATCTCTTACCATCTCTATTGGAATTCGATTCCACAAATTAACCAATCTTACTGTAAAGAAACTACCGCTTGAACCTGCTATCTTCAAGATGGATGATTGGGTCTTCTTGTTCAAAGGTTGCTTTATTTTATTTTTTTTTAATTCTTTCACGCTCAGGTTTAATAAATCCCTTGATAGATTTGAGATTACCAATATACCACGTCTCTCTTCTATCTCTCATAAACACATAGTTAAAGTAAGCTCTGGTGTGTCACTGCTCCACTGAGCCAATTGGGACGTCATATGCCCTTAGCTGCAAATCACAATCCATCTTCTAGAACTGGCAGGGTATTGCCTCTACACAGATTCCTTTATGTGTTAACCCCTTTGTATGCAAATGCATGCAATAGAGCAATAAGGTAATGCACCAACACATATTTAAAGGGACGCTAAATTGATGGGTGCAACTACAGTTGCATGGTTACCAATCACACCATGCTATAACATTTCCTCCTATACCTGCAGCTCTCTACAAAGCCATTTCTTAATTTTACAAGCGCTGGTTAGTGAAGTTCTGCGTCTTCCCACTGGGTGCACCACCTTGGAGCTTAAAGGGACATGACCCATTTTTGTCTTTCAGGATTCAGATAGATCATGCAATTTAAAACAAATTTCCAATTAACTTCTATTATCAAATTTGCTTCACTCCCTTGATATCATTTGAAGGAGCAGCAGTGCTTTACTGAGAGCTAGCTTGACACATCTACTCAGCCAATCACAAGAGATAATATGTACAGGCACCAATCACCAGCTAGCTCCCCACTAGAGTAGGATATGTACATATTTTTTAACAATCGATATCAAGAGAACAAAGTACATTTGAAATTTGAATTTAAAAAAATGTCTTAAAATCACATGCTCTATCTGAAACATTCTAGTTTCATTTTCACTTACCTATCCCTTTAAGTATTCTCTCAGTAATGCAGACTGTTGGACAAGTGCATGAGACGCATCTTCTTTATAGAACACCCAAAGACCTTTTTATATTTGTTATGTAACTTTTAAAATGTTTAAAAAATGCTAAATGATAAAACTCTCTATTGTAGGAGCTAAAGTGAAGGTACGGCGGTGAAAAAGCCGCAATGTCACTCATCTGTGAATGTTAAACACTTCTGTCACAAAGCGCAAGGATACAAGACCTCTAAGATGGTAGCACCCAGTATGAAGAACTGGATCCTCACCAGCACCTATAATGGGTTGAAAAAAAAAAAGAGAACAGCTTTGGAGAGAGCAGTAGACAAAGGAGGAAACCTAATAGAATACTGAATAGTAACCCTGTGATTCTAGTTGTATCCAGCAGTTTATTGTCACTTTAAAGGGGCAGTAAACACCAAAAATGTTATTGTTTAAAAACATACATAATCCCTTTATTACCCATTCCACAGTTTTGCATAACCAACATGGTTATATTAATATAATTTTACCTTTGTGATTATCTTGCATCTAAGCCTCTACAGACTGCCCCTTTATTACAGATCTTTTGACAGACTTGCATTTCAGGCAATTAGTGCTGACTCTTAAATAACTCCACGGGCATGAGCACAAAGTTATCTATATGTCATACATGAACTAATGCCCTCTAGCGGTGAAATCTGTCAAATGCATTCAGATAAGAGGCAGACTTCAAGAGCTTAGAAATGAGCAAATTAGCATGCGCCTACCTAGGTTTAGCTTTTAACTAAGAATACCAAAAAAACAAAACAAATGTCATAATAAAAGTAAATTTGAAAGTTGTTTAAAAGTGCATGCCCTACCTGGATCAAGAAAGTTTAATTTGAACTTCACTGTCCCTTTAAAGTCAAAATTAAACTTTAATGATTGAGATAGAGGATTAAACAAAAACTTTAAAATTCACTTCCATTATTAAATTGTGCACAATCTTTTTAAGTGCACACTTTTTGAGGCCCTAGCGCCTACTGAGCATGTGCAAGAGATATACGAGTCTGTGAATGGCTAATCGCTGTCATACGATACAGGAGGCCGGCAAAAGGAAATGGAAGTTTTGAAATTTCTCTGAACAAAATGCTCATTTACAATTCAAAGTAAGTGCTATAGCATTGTCTTTTTATGATACACTTGTTGATTATGTTAGTCTACTGTATTTAAATATCCTTTAAAGGGTCAGTCTAGGCAAAATTAAACTTTCATGATTCAGATAAGGCATGCAATTTTAAACAACTTTGCAATTTACTTTTATCATCAAGTTTGCTTTGTTCTGTTGGTATTCTTTGTTGAAAGCTAAACCTAGGTAGGCTCATATGCTAATTTTCAGGCCTTAGAAAGCCGCCTCTTATCTCAGTGCATTTTGACAGTTTTGCACAGCTAGACAGAGCTAGTTCACGTGTGTCATATAAATAACCTTATGCACAATTCTGTGGAGTTATTTATGAGTTAGCACTGATTGGCTAAAATGCAAGTCTGTCAAAAGCACTGAAATAAGGGGGGCTGTCTGCAGAGGCTTAGATAAAAGGTAAAACATAAAAAGTATATTAATATAACAGTGTTGGTTATGCAAAACTGGGGAATGGGTAATAAAAGGATTATTTATCTTTTTAAACAATACAAATTCTGAGGTAGACTGTCCCTTTAAGGTCATAAAGTATTTTCTTGTAAGTTTTACTTTCTAGACCAAGCACAGTTTTGGTTGCCCACATTTGAACAGCTTCTCGTTTATACACAAGGGAAAGTAATGACACCTATGAGCCTCAAGGCTGCTAGCCTGATCCAAGAACTAACCTGCGCATCAATGATTTTCTGCTTTGCATCAATGACAGCTTGCATCTCTGCGTGATCCTTCTTCAGTTCCTCTTCTACCGCTATTAACCTGCAGGAAAAGAACCTGGAATGAGTAAACCTGTTCAAGTAATAGGCTATAGCAGAGCTTTGTTCCCTAGCTCACCTGCTGATAACACTCTTCATTTGGCTGTCCTTCTCCTCCTGTTGCCGACGCAATCGCTCTTCGCTGTCCTCTAACCGAGATTTATATTCCATTAGGAGCTTCTGCATCTGCTGCTCTTGTACCAAGAGGCGTCGCTCGTATTCCTCCAGACGACGGCTAGAAACTTTCAATCTTTCCTTTAACTTTGCAATCTCTTGCTCGTACTGTGGGGTAGTGACAACATGTTTAATTACAAGTTGGTATCTTTCATTCTTCTACAGCAAGCGATGTATAGTAATTAGCTGGATAAATACATATCCCGCTACCGTCTATTATCTATTTTTTTTTGTATTAAAAGGGATGTAAAACACTAAAGAAATATTAGACATAATGATATATTCAGAACAAAGATAGCCCGGAAATAATATGCATATTTCTTTTTAAATCAAATAATTTGTTATAAGAATACATTTTTAGCATCCATAAAACAAATCAGTGCAGCCATGTTGTAACCTATAAATCAAAATAAAGGCGGCAAACCGCATACAAAAATTTCACGGTTTTGTAACTGTTTTTAGGTTACCAGTGGCGTTAACAAGTTTGTGCAATACTGTACATAGCAGAGAGAAATCCAGTGTTCTCCATAGAAAATTTTGCCAGCTGCGTGGCTTTTTGAAGTAGCCGGGAGGCATTTTAAAGTAGCCGGGTGGGAGCAGTGTAATATTTTCTAATATTATATCATTTTCCACTATCCAAAGCACAAATTAGTTGCATAATTTAACATAAATGTATATAACCCCTTCAATATGCATGATGCCTTTTTGTCATGCTGGGGATCACCGTTTAACAGCTGTTTCTGGCGATCGCCCACACTACAGGCTGGGGATCAGTTGGTGGCACTCCCAGGATTCATGGGCATGCTGGTGACGTCACCACGTATACACGTGGTGATGGCACAAAGGGGCAGAGCCAAGAAGCTCATTGTAGCTGCTAGGGAGCTGGATGGGGGGAGGTTCTTCAACCCCTTCGGTATAGCTCAAATAGCAGCTACAAACCTCCAAGACCCTCATTTGAAAGAGAATCGCCTTGATTGCCCTTTCAAATAAGGCAACCGCTGAGTGGAGTTTGGCTTTTGAAAAACAATTAAAGCAATCAAGACGTTAATGTGTTTTAAAAATGACTTGGCTAATATGTTATTCTATAGCGAGACAACAGAAGTGCCTTGTTATGTAAGTTTTAATGTTATAATTTGAAGAAATTAGAATGTAGGGATGAAAAATGAAAGAAAATGAAAAGTAATACATTGGAAATGTGCCATTTAATATAACATAATATAGTTTTTACTTTCTTGTTCTCATTTCTTTGTTGAAAGACAAAGCACATCGCTAAGAGCAGAACTGGTACTTGTGTAATTTGTGTGAGGAGAGGAACGATCTGCTTCTGTACATCCTATACAGAGCCAGGCAGATATCTCCAGTTACTATAGGAAGGCTGCTACTACGTGCAGACACTCAAACTGCACGCATTAATATTACAGCTTCCAGACCCTGATGCTCTGCATGTACTGCACCCTATGAAAGAGACAGTAAATACCTTGCAATTACAAGATTGCTTTGCGATAAACTAACATACTGGATGAGTTTGAAAATATTTGGAATGCATTATCACCTTATTTGCTGCAATTCGTTTTCAGAAGCAAAACTCCACCCCAGTAGTTGCCTTATTTGGAGAAGCCACTTGTTACTGGAGTAGAAGCAGCTAGCCGGTGACATTTTAATAGTTTACTCCTTATTGTTTTGCAGTTTGTATCTTATTATCTCTGCTGAAGCCAGTTAGGAATGACTATGGGGCAGGGTTAGGCTTGTGTAGCTTGCAAGGTGCTCTATCAATTCTCAGTATTGAAAAAAATATTAAAGGAACATGATACCCAAATATTGAAGCACTTGAAAGTGATGCTGCATAGCTGTAAAGGCTGACTAGAAAATATCACCTGAACATCTCTATATAAAAAATGAAGACATTTTACATTAAAATTTCCTCAGTAGCCATATCCCATTCTAAAGGGATTTTCAGCAACCAATCTGGATGCTAGTCCCAGGACTTGCAAGAGAGCATGCATCTGGCATGTGCAAGCATGATCATGTTATTTCCCCATTCGGTTTAAGGAAGTTTATTATGAAATTTCATGAGATTTCAGTAACATCTCATGAGAGAACAGTAAAGCAAAGTGTGACATCGGCATTGCTGAGGTAAAATATTTTCCTTTTTTACATAGAGGGGTTCATGTGATATTTTCATGTCAGATTTTTAGTTATACAGAATTATGTCACTTTAATTTTCAGACTTAAATTACAGGTAAAGGAGGCAAAATAAATAATAAAATTATATTGCAAAGTGATTGTTTATTGAAATGATGAATCATTTTACATTCCAATTCTTTAAGTGTTACCTGTCTGTTTGAATATAACTCATATATTTATGTTCATGCATATTTACTCCACAAGAAAAAACAACAAAAAACACACCACTAAGTTTTCATGATTCAGATAAAGCATGTAATTTTAAGAGAATTTTCAATTTACTTTTATTTGATTTGCTTTGTTCTCTTGGTGGGCTCAGATGCAGCAATGCATTACTGGGAGCTAGCTGCTGATTGGTTACTGTGAATGCAGTATATGCTTCGTCACTGACTTACCCGATGTGTTCAGCTAGCTCACAGTAGTAAATTGCTGCTCCTTCAACAAAGGGCACTATACAAATTAAGCACATTTGATAATAGAAGTAAATTGGAAAGATGTTTAAAATTTGATGCTCTCCGAATCCTCTGTCCCTTTAAAGGGCCATAATACCCACATTTTCAAACACTTGAAAGTGATGCAGCATAGCTGTAAAAAGCTGATTAGAAAATATCACCTGAACATCTCTATGTAAAAAAGAAAGATATTTTACCTCAAAAGTTCCTCAGTAGCCACATCCCATTGTAAAGGACTTCTAAGCAGCAAATCAGTATGTCTGTCCCGGGACAGCGGAAGGAGCGAGCATTCGTGCACACTCATGTTATTTCACTATTGAGTGTAAGGAAGTTTACAATGAAATCTCATGAGAGTTAAGTCAAATCTCATAAGGTCACAGTAAAAGAGTTCATGACCTCAGCACTGTTGATGCCGATTGGCTACTGTTCATTTCTTCATTATTATTATTATTTTTTTTACCTGTAGCTGAGCAACAGCTGAGTATAACTTTTTACACAGAACTTACTCTGGTGAGCTGAGGAGATTGTGAGGTAAAATATCTTCCTTTTTTACATAGAGATGCTCAGGTGATATTTTCCCATCAGCTTTTTACAGTTATACTGCATCAGTTTCAAGTGATTTAGCATATGAGTATTATGTCCCTTTAACTGCAATTAATCTCTTTAACTGGAACTTTCATGAGCTTCGAAACAGAACAATCCCCTGGGCTATATTCTTACCTTCTCCGCAGGTTTACATTCATCTTTGTTTTGATCAGCTGATTCGTCTTCTTCATCCTCATACTGACCATTATTCAGCACCCAGGCCGCAGTCCTCTCCACAGGGGACATTGTTGTGGAGTCCACAGGTGACTGCACCTTGAACCAGACAATCTCAACAATGAGTCTCAAAATCTTTCCAGTAATTTAGATTTATTCTTAAACTAAACACACTTGGACACTTAAAGTGATAGCAAATCCAAGCGTTTAACGAACGCTAGGATTTACCATCACTAACAATCAAGGGGAGTTTCATTCATCAACCTTGAAAAAAGGGTGCTAAACGCACCCTTTCTATGCCGTTGCACAGCGCAGGCCGCCCACAGCACAACAATCTCCTTCAATGAGGTGGTGTTTGCACCTCTGACCAATAGCGGTGCATGTCAACTGACAGGTTTCTGTATTCACGCACTGCTATTGGTTCAGGGGTGCAAGCGGCACCTCAATGGTAGAATATCATTGTGCTGTGTGCGACCTGTGCTTCTGAATTAGCACTGTGCAACGGCACAGAAAGGGTGAGTTTAGCACCCTTTTTTCAAGGTTGATGAATGAAACTCCCCTTGATTTTTAATGATGATAAATCCTAGCGTTTGTTAAATGCTTAGATTTACCATCACTTTAAAATATTCCGGGGGAGAAATCAAAACATCCCACACACAATATCTTCAAGGGACATAATATTTAGGCACGTGCATTTGGACCATTCGTAATGAGCCGAATGTGTAAGAAGGCGGCGGATCTGGATTTGCACAGATCTTAGTGTGTTGCACTTTCACAAGAAGGAATCCAGCTCTGAAAATTGCTAACAGCCGCGAGCGGACGCATTATTTCGCATTTGGATCATCATTATCCCAATGCATATGCCTAATGTATATATTCAAAATCATTTTCCCTTTAAAATGTTTATGTGTACTAAAAAGCTTTGCAATATATTTTCCTCATTATTCCTGTAATTTAAATATGAAAACTGTAGTTTCCACAGAGAGATCGGAGTAGGTTCTTTAGACTCCTCCCCCTGCAACATTCTACATAGTGACTGGCTGATCATTGTTGTTGCTCATTAAAGGGATATGAAAGCCAAAAATGTTCTTTTGTGATTCAGACAGAGCAGACCATTTTTAAAACAGTTTCCAATTTACTTCTATTATCAAATTGGCTTTGTTCCCATGATATTCTGTGTTGAAGAGATACCTAGGTATGCATCTGGAACACTACATGTCACAAATATTGCTGCCATCTAGTGCTCTTGCAAATGGATATCTTTCTTGCAAAACGGCTGCCATATAGTGCTCTAGACAAGTGCAAACTCCTAAGCAAACGTTCCTTGCTTTTCAACAAAAAATACCAAGAGAACAAAGAAAAATTGATAATGTAAGAAAGTTGTTTAAAATCACATGATCTATCTGAATCATGAAAGATACATTTTGGATTTTATATCCCTTTAATATCTGTTGTTACATGACAAGACTTTAAATGTTACTGACCAGAAGTATTTATGTGGCAAGGATGAAATCATTAGTGTATTATATTAGGTGATCTGTAGATCAGAACACATCATTTGTATTATGTGTTGATATAAGATGGCTCTGCAAAATCACACAAGTAAAACAACCTTGGTCCTAAATGACATTTTTTTTTTAAATAGCTATGTAGAAGTTCCATTATTCACCAGTAGAGTGCGTCATACACTCATGTTAAAAAGGCCTAATTTGAATGATAACTACAACAGGGTTTTGAATACAAAAATGGAAATATAGTAGGAAAAATGTATACGTAAACCTAGTTGCTGTCCCAGTAGTCCTTGCCCAATCATTTTTGTAGCTCACCCAACTCAGAAAAGTGCTAATTTCTAAGCCCCTAAAGTGCATTTTGACAGTTGTTCACAGCTAGACAGTGCTAGTTAATGTGTGCCATATAGATAACAATGTGCTCACTCTCGTGGAGTAACCTATGAGTCAGCACTGATTGGCCAAAATGCAAGTCTGTCAAAAGAACTGAAATAAGGGGGCAGTCTGCAGAGGCTTAGATACAAGGTGATCACAGAGGTAAAAGGTATAATTCTATAACTGTGTTGATTATGCAGAACTGGGGAATGGGTAATAAAGGGATTATCTATCTTTTTAATAAATACAAATTCTGGAGTAGACTGTCCCTTTAACCACATATCTAAATACACATTTCTTTAAGGACTCTGTTACTGGCAACTTAATATTCTGGCCGTATCATAATTTCAATATAAATAGGTCATCCTCTGGCTTAGTCTAGGGCTTTACAAATCCAAGAAACCATGGCTCATAAAATTCTAGGTCTGGCTCTTAACTTTTGGGACCTTACACATACGCCGCTATAAGAAATCATTCATTGGCTCTTAGAATATAGGCATATCTAGCTCTCTCTTCAATTCCAAATAACGTTTGTCAAACCCTTAGTCCCATCTAGCAGTGACAATATAGGAGCTATTAAAGAAAGTTATATGAGGAGGTGACAATGTAGCTATTTATAAAATAAAAAAGAGAGAGAAAGGATGAGGAAAAAGAGAAAGTATGGGGAGGAATACCATATTAAGTATATGATATTTTTGGTCATCTTTGAGAGCACTTTTTGGATTCAAAAGAAACTCTGCATCCTTTAGAGCAGGGTTTTTCAAACCTGCCATCATCCTCCCTAACAGGCCAGCTTTTCAGGATTACGTTAGATGAGAGCAGGTAAAATAACCATGCTTAAAGGGACACTGAACCCATTTTTTTTCTTTTGTGATTCAGATAGAGCATGCAATTTTAAGCAACTTTCTAATTTACTCCTATTATCAATTTTTCTTCGTTCTTTTGCTATCTTTATTTGAAAAAGAAGACATCTAAGCTTTTTTTCTTGGTTTAGGACTCTGGACAGCACTTTTTTATTGGTGGATGAATTTATCCACCAATCAGCAAGGACAACCCAGTTTGTTCACAAAAAATGGGCCGGCATCTAAGCTTACATTCTTGCATTTCAAATAAAGATACCATGAGAATAAAGAAAATTTGATAATAGGAGTAAATTAGAAAGTTGCTTAAAATGTCATGCTCTATCTGAATCACGAAAGAAAAAATTTGGGTTCAGTGTCCCTTTAATAATCATCTGATTATTTCACCTGTGCTCCAGTTCAGATTTCCAAAAAAAAATCTGTCCTGAAGACATGTTTGAAAACGACTGCTTAGAGTAAGGGTATCCTCCATACACAGTGACTTACTTGGAATAGTTTGAAATATGACTTTCATAATACAAATATATAGGACATTCAATCTGTATCTTAGAAATATAAGATTATCAATTATTTTTCTCACACTTTATGGTGTAATATATAAGATATGAAAGGCTCTACACCAAGCCTTGAAGTTGCCTTCTTAAAAAAGTTACCATGCTTACCAGCATGGCGTACTTAAAGGGACAGTTCGCCCAACATTTTTCTCCAGTTTAAATTGTTCCCAATGATTCATTTTACCTGCTGGAGTGTATTAAATTGTTTACAAGTAGCTCCTTTACCCTTATTTTGGCCTTTAAAATAGCTGATTTAGTTTGTGGTTTCCCAACCTATACTGAAAGTTTTGATATTGGAGTCTCAGCTATTGTATAGCCTAAGTAAACACAGCCAGCAGAAGAAATTAAACTCACAGTGGTGTGCAGCATAGTTAAGTAATAAATTAATAATTTTCCATTGTTCTCTCTATGTATTGTGCTTTAGTTTTCTAGACAAATATAAGATAAGGAAGCAAGTGTGTGTACACAAAGTGATAACATAATGAGATCTGAGATTACCTGAAGCTCAACCCATTGTAATAGGCTGTGGTTTAAAAGCACAAAACCGGCTACTTCATATACACAAATAAACCTGAAAGTGCAATTTCACATCCATTTTATACTCTGCAGCTGGTATAACAAGTAATTCAAAATACATTAATATTAAAACAATTTAACAGTGTACTGTCCCTTTAAAGGGGCAATGTACTCAAGCAAGCAGCTTATGAGAGTTCATTGTATTCAAACATGCTGCAGAAATTCCCTTTCAAATGGGCTGGGCTCTTTATCCTACACCCCACCGGGAGCTTGATTTCTTTTGGGAGTCCCATAGAACGTATTGGAAGTCTCTGTTAAAAGGGCATTACAATTAAACATCTCTTGCTTTCATGTACAAATTGTACTTTGTCCCACGCTCCCTAGAGAAGACCGAAAAGCAAATGCTGTAAATCAAATAGCTGATTTAGGCAAATTGCAGCACTTTGAAAACTAAGGGGCATATTTATCAAAGTGCGAGTGGACATGATATGATGTAGCGTATCATGTCCGCTGCACATCGATAAATGCCATTCGGATAAATGCCATTCAGAGCTTGATAATTCACCCCTATGGCTTCAGACTTCTTTTTGGCGTGTGGAAAAAAGCACAATGTTTACATAAAAGCAAGAAGTGTTTAAGGTCACTTTAATGTCACACATTTAGTACATTGTTTTTTTGGTTTTTTTGTCACCAACATTTTGATCTCTCGTGAGCTAATGCTGATAATTATCCACTCAACTGGTAAAGATTTTGCTCTTTTTGCTAAAGAGGGAATTGGATTCACACAGATACATAACACCCTTAAAAGTAATATTTTGGGACTAGGTACCCAAAAATTCCTTTCTATATTAAGATACTATCTTAATGCAGTCAAAAGAAAAATGCCGCACATTGATTGCTTGATACGTGCAGGAATTCAATTTATATCTGTCACTAATTGACCACAGCAAAGAAGATAGAATAAGCAGCACGCCAGGCTTTTCTAGAGGTGTTCTCCTGTATTGTACAACAATGTAAATATTGGCAACAAAATAACAGTATTACAAAGTGATTCATTTCTGATATATATAAACTTTTACATCTATTTGAAGTTTGGAATATTGTTAGAACCAATCAGATAATATCTATCTATTATCAGGCTACAATTCAGACAGACATTTATCTACTCACCTGTTGTGTCTGTTGGCGGTGAATAGCTCGTAGCTTTGGTACAGGGCTCTCCCGAGAAGATGTAGATTGCTGCCTGGATCTGTTCCCATTCTGCACAGGCTCAGCCAGTAGAGTTGCAGATATTCCTGACATGCTCCCTGTACTACGTAAAGAAGCACTGTGCGGTAATGACTGTGGGGCCTTGGCTCGCGCTCCTAGTGCCGCTTGGTCTGTTTTACGGATCTGAGCTTGCCCGGTGCTGTTTTGTCGTGGTAGTGCTATAGGAATGGGCCTCTCAGGCATTGTATGTCTCCTTGTAAAGTCCTCACTCTGTGTACTTCTTTTTGTGAAATCTTCCATACTACTATTGCTAGGTCCACTGAGGATAAATTCTTCACTATTGCTCTGACTTCGTGAGCTGGCAGTGCTTAGGTTTTCAAGGCTAGAGTCCACAGAAGCCTTGGGCAAGGAGGGTGGTGGGTTGTTGAGGTGATACACTGGGTTTTGAAAGGACAAGGGTTGCAGACTGCTTTGTTGACTTAAAGCTGGATGCAATGGTCTTCTAACCTGTGGAGCACTCTGGGGCGTACTCTGGCTTTCTCTGAGCTGTTTTATGGTGGCTACGTGTGCAATAGACAACTGGCTGCCCGTTAAACGCAGTGGTGGCTCCTGAATAATAGAAGAACGTTCACTATGATTTATAATGGGGTCCTGAAGATCCATCAATGAAACACTACGTCCATTGGGCAAAACATTCTCTCTTTCATCTTTGTCAGAGTAAGACATACTTTGGGTTGACGCCTGTTGAACAAGCAGTAGAGTTTTGCTCCTGAAGTAGTTATCTGTATTTTCAATAGTTGGAGACTTAAGCTTCAGAAGGTCACTGCAAAAGAAAAGTTGACATAGAAGAAAAATTTTAAAGGATATTTACGTTATTTTGTACTTTGAGGTTTCTAAAATGAGGGTATTTTAAATATATAAAAGACTTTAAAAAATAAAAATAAATAAATTAAAAGACAATAGAGCTTTGGGAGTTGGCCTTATTATCCAATGAGCAATATTTGCCAAGGGGTGGGTTGTTTACAAACATTAATTATTTTTTTAAGGGACATGAAACCCAAAAATTTTCTTTCATGCTTCAGATAGAGAATACAATTCTAAGAAAGTTTTCAATTCACTTTGTGCTTGTGTTATTCTTTGCTGATGAGATATCTAGCGTTTCACATGTCTGGTGCACTACATGACAGGAAATAGTGCTGCAATCTAGTGCTCTTATTGATGTATAACATTGTTGCAAAACTGTTGCTTTATAGTGCTGCAGACACGTGCACACGCCTGAACGTTACCTTTCTGCTTTTCAACAAAAGATAACAAGAAAACAAAGAAAATTTGACAATAGTAGCACATTTTTATAAATTAAATAATCCAGTGCGATCACATAGTTTAACTAAAATATATACAAATTGTTACTAAGAGGTTTTCCAAACATAATGTTTAGGAACATTCTAATGAAACAGGACAGGCTCCAAGCAATTCTGCAGTGCCGTACACACACACATATATATATATATATATATAAATATATAGAAATAAAGACAAAACGGGGAAGACAGATGGGACAGAATGCATACAAGGTCAATAGGGAGCTTACAATCTAAATGGCAGTTGGAGACAAAAAGTGGGTCATCAAACTATACCTTTTAAAAGGACTTTAAACACAACATTTTTATTTCATGATTCAGGTAGAACATACAATTTCTGTCATGTAATTGGCAAGAGTCCATGAGCTAGTGACGTATGGGAAATACAATCCTACCAGGAGGGGCAAAGTTTCCCAAACCTCAAAATGCCTATAAATACACCCCTCACCACACCCACAAATCAGTTTTACAAACTTTGCCTCCTATGGAGGTGGTGAAGTAAGTTTGTGCTAGATTTCTACGTTGATATGCGCTTCACAGCAGGCTGAAGCCCGGTTCCTCTCAGAGTGCAGTGAATGACAGAGGGATGTGAAGGGAGTATTACCTATTGAATGCTATGGTCATCCTAACGGGGATCTATTTCATAGGTTCTCTGTTATCGGTCATAGAGATTCATCTCCTTACCTCCCTTTTCAGATCGACGATATACTCTTATATACCATTACCTCTGCTGATTCTCGTTTCAGTACTGGTTTGGCTATCTACTTTATGTAGACGAGTGTCTTTTGGTAAGTATGTTTTCCTTTATTAAGACACTCTCAGCTATGGTTTGGCACTTTATATGTAAAGTTCTAAATATAATGTTTGTACTTATATTTGCCATGATTCAGGTTTATAAGTACATTTCCTTTTTGCAGACTGTCAGTTTCATTTTGGGAAAGGCACATGAAAAAAAAATAAAAAAAATTCTTACCTGAAATTTTCAAATTGACTTTCTTTTCTAAATTGCGGGCTGTTAGGCTCGCGGGTGCGCAAAATGCTATAATTTATTGCGTCATTCTTGGCGCGAGAATTACGTTTGTTGACGTAATTTCGTCATTTCCGGAGTCTTAGTTGTCGCCGAGAATTTTCACGTAGTTGCGTCATCTATGACGCTCGTGTTTGTTGCAGACGTTTTTGGCGCCAAAAATATTTTGTCAGTTGTGGGCGTCTTACTTGGCGCCAGACTTTTGACATTATTTAAGTCTTCATGTATTTTTGCTTCTGGTTTCCAGAGGCTTATTTTGTTTGCATTTTTCCCATTCCTGAAACTGTCATATAAGGAAATTGATAATTTTGCTTTATATGTTATTTTTTCTCTTACATATTGCAAGATGTCTCAATCTGATCCTGTTTCAGAATCCACTATTGGGATCCTGCTGCCTGATGTCGGTTCTACCAAAGCTAAGTGCATTTGTTGTAAACTTGTGGTAACTGTACCTCCGGCTGTAATTTGTGATAGTTGTCATGACAAACTTTTACATGCAGACAATATTTCCATTAGTAGTAATCCATTACCTGTTGTTATTCCTTCAACATCTAATGCTCAGGATATTCCTGTTAATGTGAGAGAATTTGTTTCTAATTCTATTCAGAAGGCTTTGTCTGTCATACCACCTTCTAATAAACGTAAAAGGTCTTTTAAAACTTCTCATAAAATTGATGAATTTTTAAATGACCGACAACATTCTGATTGATCTATCTCTGATGAGGATCTATCTGGTTCAGAAGATTCTGCCTCAGATATTGACACTGACAAATCTTCATACTTATTTAAAATGGAGTATATTCGTTCCTTATTGAAAGGTGTTGATTGCATTAGATATGGAGGAGACTAGTCCTCTTGATATTAAAACTAGTAAATGTTTAAATTCAGTTTTTAAACCTCATGTAGTTATTCCAGAGGTTTTTCCAGTTCCTGATGCTATTTCAGATGTAATTTCTAGGGAATGGAATAGACTGGGTACCTCTTTTACTCCTTTTTCAAGGTTTAAGAAGCTGTACCCATTGCCGTCTGATAGATTGGAGTTTTGGGAAAAGATCCCCAAAGTTGATGGGGCCATCTCTACTCTTGCTAAACGTACTACTATTCCTACGGCAGATAGTACTTCTTTTAAAGATCCTTTAGATAGGAAACTTGAATCTTATCTAAGGAAGGCTTATTTATGTTCAGGTCATCTTCTTAGGACTGCTCTTTCTTTGGCTGATGTTGCAGATGCTTCAACTTTTTGGTTGGAAACCCTAGCGCAACAAGTATCAGATCATAATGTGTATAGCATTGTTAAGTTAATTCAACATGCTAATAATTTCATTTGTGATGCCATTTTTGATATCATTAGAATTGATGTCAGATATATGTATTTAGCTATATTAGCTAGAAGAGCTTTATGGCTTAAATCTTGGAATGCTGATATGACTTCTAAATCAACGTTGCTATCTCTCTCTTTCCAAGGTAATAAATTATTTGGTTCTCAGTTGGATTCAATTATTTCAACTGTCACTGGGGGGAAGGGAGCTTTTTTGCCTCAGGATAAAAAAATCTAAGGGTAAATTTAAGGCTGCTAACCGTTTTCGTTCCTTTCGACAAAATAAGGAACAGAAAACTGATCCTTCCCCTAAGGGAACGGTTTCCAATTGGAAGCCTTCTTCAGTCTGGAATAAATCCAAGCCATTTAAAAGATCTAAATCAGCCCCCAAGTCCGCATGAAGGTGCGGCCCTCATTCCAGCTCAGCTGGTAGGGGGCAGACTAAAATTTTTCAAGGATGTTTAGATCAATTCAATCCAAAATCATTGGATTGAGAACATTGCTTCTCAAGGGTTACAGAATAGGTTTGAAAGTAAGACCGCCTGTGAGAAGTTTCTTTCTCTCACGCATTCCAGTGAACCCAGAAAAAGCTCAGGCTTTCCTGAAGTGTGTTTCAGACCTGGAGGTATCTGGGGTAATTGTGCCAGTTCCTGTTCAGGAACGGGGTCTGGGGTTTTATTCAAATCTGTTCATTGTCCCAAAGAAGGAGAATTCTTTCAGACCAGTTCTGGATCTAAAAATTTTGAATCGTTATGCGAGAATACCAACATTCAAAATGGTGACTATAAGGACTATTCTGCCTTTTGTTCAGCAAGGGCATTATATGTCCACAATAGACTTACAGTATGCATATCTTCATATTCCGATTCATCCAGATCACCATCAGTTCCTGAGATTCTCTTTTCTAGACAAGCATTACCAATTTGTTGCTCTTCCTTTTGGCCTAGCGACAGCTCCAAGGATCTTTTCAAAGGTTCTCGGTGCCCTACTCTCTGTAATCAGAGAGCGGGCTACTGCAGTGTTTCCTTATTTGGACGATATCTTGGTACTTGCTCAGTCTTTACGTTCTGCAGAATCTCACACAAATCAACTAGTGTTGTTTCTTCGAAAACATGGCTGGAGGATCAATTTACCAAAAAGTTCTTTGACTCCTCAGACAAGGGTAACCTTTTTATGTTTCCAAATAGAGACAAAGTCCTGGATACTGAATCTAACAGACAAGAGATGTCTGAAATTGATTGCAGCTTGTTGGAACCTTCAGTTTCAATAATTCCCTTCAGTAGCTATGTGCATGGAGGTTTTAGGTCTCATGACTGCAGCATCGGACGTGATCCCCTTTGCTCGTTTTCACATGAGACCTCTTCAGCTTTGTATGCTGAATCAATGGTGCAGGGATTATACAAGGATATCACAATTAATATCCTTAAATCCCAATGTTCGACTATATCTGACTTGGTGGTTAGATCACCATCGTTTAGTTCAAGGGATCTCTGACAGCGCAGGGGGTTTGGAAATCTCAAGAGGCGAGATTACCAATCAATATTTTGGAACTCAGTGCGATTCTCAGAGCTCTTCAGTTTTGGCCTCTTCTGAAAAGAGAACCGTTTATTTGTTTTCAGACAGACAATGATACAACCGTGGCGTATGTCAATCATCAAGGTGGGACTCATAGTCCTCAAGCTATGAAAGAAGTATCTCGGATACTTGCTTGGGTGGAATCCAGCTCCTGTCTAATTTCTGCGGTCCATATCCCAGGTATAGACAGGTATAGCATTGGGAAGCGGATTATCTCAGTCGCCAGACTTTACATCCGGGAGAGTGGTCTTCACTCAGATGTGTTTTTTCGGATTGCTAAGATGTGGGGGCTTCCAGAAATAGATCTGATGGCTTCTCATCTAAACAGGAAACTTCCCAGGTATCTGTTCAGGTCCAGGGATCCTCAGGCGGAAGCAGTGGATGAGTTGACACTTCCTTGGAGTTATCAACCTGCTTATATCTTTCCGCCTCTAGTTCTTCTTCCAAGAGTGATTTCCAAAATCATAATGGAGCGTTAGTTTGTACTGCTGGTGGCTCCAGCATGGCCACACAGGTTTTGGTATGCGGATCTTGTTCGGATGTCCAGTTGCCAACCTTGGCCACTTCCGTTAAGGCCAGACCTTCTATCTCAAGGCCCATTTTTCCATCAGGATCTCATATCATTAAATTTAAAGATATGGAGATTGAATGCTTAGTGCTTAGTCATAGAGGTTTCTCTGACTCAGTGATTAATACTATGTTGCAGGCTCGTAAATCTGTGTCTAGAAAGATTTATAACCGAGTTTGGAAGACTTACATTTCATGGTGTTCTCATAAATTTTCTTGGCATTCTTTTAGAATTCCTAGAATTTTACAGTTTCTTCAGGATGGTTTAGATAAGGGTTTGTCCGCAAGTTCCTTGAAAGGACAAATCTCTGCTCTTTCTGTTCTGTTTCACAGAAAAATTGCTAATCTTCCTGATATTCATTGTTTTGTACAGGCTTTGGTTCGTATCAAGCCTGTCATTAAATCAATCTCTCCTCCTTGGAGTCTTAATTTGGTTTTGAAAGCTTTACAGGCTCATCCGTTTGAGCCTATGCATTCTCTGGACATTAAATTACTTTCTTGGAAAGTATTGTTCCTTTTGGCCATCTCTTCTGCTAGAAGAGTTTCTGAATTATCTGCTCTTTCTTGTGAATCTTCTTTTCTGATTTTTCATCAGGATAAGGCGGTCTTGCGGACTTCGTTTTAATTTTTACCTAAGGTTGTGAATTCCAACAACATTAGTAGAGAAATTCAACACTAAAAACAGGGGCAAGATCTAAACAATCTGCCAATAAAGAGCGCCACCTATTGGTTGGCAGGAGTAAAAAGTATTATATGAATCTATATAGATATTGATATTTGTAATAAAAACCCACCAGTATATATAAAAAATTAACAAATCAATAAATTGATAGATAAACAAAATAAATAAATGAATAAATGAAACAAAGCCACTTTAAATAAATATTGCTGTTAAGCGACCTTATCTGAAAACTTTAAAAGCAAATAAGCAAATACAATTTAAAGGATATCGTTTGTATCAATATATTGTAAGGGCTCTGTCTTCTAATCCACACTGCAGCGTCCTGGATAACACCACCGGCAGGATGGGGTGGCTGGATGAAAAGATAACAAAAGAGAAAGGAGACAGGAGCGCAAGGGACTGATCTGAGTGTAGTATAGTAAAACTTAAATTTTAATACAAAAGTTACAGTGACAAAAACACACTCACACTTTCCAACCTCAAACAGAATGAGGTATGAATATGGCACAAGAAGCAAAAAGCCCCAGGCACTTGCTCACCACGAACCCTCTTCCGGTGCAGTGGGTCTCCCCTTCCGTCACCGTATGTGCAAACTGCAGCTCCCAAGTATAGCCGAGCACTAGTTCTCAAAGGTCCGTGGTCTCTGGTCAGGCTGTCACAGGTAAAACCGCATACCCATAGTCCCAGAGTCTCTTGGTAAATATTGCCGTGTCCACAGGGTCTTTTAGGCAAAACAAAGTACAAACAGTAGTTCACGCCGGGTATGTTCAGAATCCCACTAAACACTCACAAGCCGGCTAGAGTGTCTGTGGATCTGACTCCTCGCAGCGTGTGTAGATGTGGGCGTGGCCTTACGCGTTTCATGGGGCTCCTCCCCACTTCGTCAGAGGCATGCCCACATACCTGTAACCTTTATTGTGGCATGTCGGACAAACACTCGGCAAATACTAGCGGTGTGACTACCAGGAGACACAGGTGTGTGGAGTGTGACGATTCACTTTACTCTATTTACAATATTTACCAAGAGACTCTGGGACTATGGGTATGCGGTTTTACCTGTGACAGCCTGACCAGAGACCACGGACCTTTGAGAACTAGTGCTCGGCTATACTTGGGAGCTGCAGTTTGCACATACGGTGACGGAAGGGGAGACCCACTGCACCGGAAGAGGGTTCGTGGTGAGCAAGTGCCTGGGGCTTTTTGCTTCTTGTGCCATATTCATACCTCATTCTGTTTGAGGTTGGAAAGTGTGAGTGTGTTTTTGTCACTGTAACTTTTGTATTAAAATTTAAGTTTTACTATACTACACTCAGATCAGTCCCTTGCGCTCCTGTCTCCTTTCTCATTAGTAGAGAAATTGTTGTCCCTTCATTGTGTCCTAATCCTAAGAATTCTCTGGAGATCTTTAGATTCTTTGGATGTGGTAAGAGCTTTGAAATATTATGTTGAAGCTACTAAAGATTTCAGAAAGACTTCTAGTCTACTTGTTATCTTTTCTGGTTCTAGGAAAGGTCAGAAGGCTTCTGCCATTTCTTTGGCATCTTGGTTAAAGCTTTTGATTAATCATGCTTATTTGGAGTCGGGTAAATCCCCGCCTCAGAGGATTACGGCTCATTCTACTAGGTCAGTTTCCACTTCCTGGGCTTTTAAGAATGAAGCTTCTGTTGATCAGATTTGCAAAGCAGCAACTTGGTCTTCTTTGCATACTTTTACTAAATTCTACCATTTTGATGTTTTTTCTTCTTCAGAAGCAGTTTTTGGTAGTAAAGTACTTCAGGCAGCTGTTTCAGTTTGATTCTTCTGCTTATAATTTCATTTTTTTTCATTATAAGATTAAAACTTTTGATTTGGGTTGTGGATTAATTTTTCAGTGGAATTGACTGTCTTTATTTTTATCCCTCCCTCTCTAGTGACTATTGCGTGGAGTGCCACATCTTGGGTATTTGCTATCCCATACGTCATTAGCTCATGGACTCTTGCCAATTACATGAAAGAAAACATAATTTATGTAAGAATTTACCTGATAAATTCATTTCTTTCATATTGGCAAGAGTTCATGAGACCCACTCTTTTTATGGTGGTTATGATTTTTTTGTATAAAGCACAATTATTCCAATTCCTTGTTGATGCTTTCGCTCCTTTCTTATCACCTCACTTTTTGGCTATTTGTTTAACTGAATTGTGGGTGTGGTGGGGGTGTATTTATAGGCATTTTAAGGTTTGGGAAACTTTGCCCCTCCTGGTAGGAATGTATATCCCATACGTCACTAGCTCATGGACTCTTGCCAATATGAAAGAAATGAATTTATCAGGTAAATTCTTACATAAATTATGTTTTTAAACAATTTTCCAATTCACTTCTATTATATAATTTGCTTAGTTCTCTGGGTATCTTTATTGAAAAGCATACCTAGGTAGGCTCAGAAGCTGGGAGCTAGCTGCTGACTGGTGTCTGCACATATATACCTCTTGTCATTGGCTCACACAATTTGTTCAGCTAGCTCCCAGTAGTTCATTGCTACTTTTTTAATAAAGCATACCAAGAAAATGAAGCAAATTGATTTCAGAAGTAAATTGAAAGTGGCTTAAAACCGCATACTGTATTTGAATCATGAAAGAAAGATTTTAGGTTTCATGCCCCTTTAATACCAAACAAATGTTAGTGGGGGCTTGAAGCAAAATTATACTCACTTTCTCTGGTAAGCTCCATCTACCAATAAAGTTAGGGTAGTTGTCCCTATTAGCAAATGGTCAATGTACAGTAGGGATGTGCAATCTGATGTTTGGTTATAAAGCGAATGCTTGCGCCAGCAGCATTCCTCTATTTTCGGAGCCGGAATTCTTCTTAGATCTGCACAGATCTTACTTAGTGTGTTGCACTTTCACAAGAAGAAATCCAGCTCCGAAAATAGTTGAATGGTATTGGCGGCGGCGGCTATATTCAGCATTCGTTTCAGAACGAAACGTCCGAATGCACATTCTTTATGAATAGCTAGGCATTCAACATGCATTTTGTGCTATTTTAATCTTACATTTATTTACTTTTCTTTCATGTGGGTGATAGAACATTTTTAGCACAATGTCCCTTTAATTGAAGGAACATTTTGGAGTACAGTATCCCTTTAAAACATAGACATAATTATTTTAACTGAAGATAAAAATATACCGGACAATATAATCTCATGCTAATAAAACAGTAATCCTTTTTAATTATTATTGTTTGTAATGTGTTTTCCCTCAAACTTTACCATTTGCTTCTTGTCAGTATTTTTGTGCTGCCCGAACTAACACAGCAATTTTAGCTTTTATTTGCATCATGAATTTCTCACAAGTGTAAGCCATGAACGTATGGAGGAGTCACGCACTCCACTAGATAACGTGGAATTGTCAGGGCCGGATTGGTCTGCCGGGAAGCCGGGAAAAATCCCGGTGGGCCGGACTAACTGCTCACCCCCTGGGCCGGTGTCAGTGGTGGCCGGAAGGAATTGGGCTAGCGTGTGCCTCTTAGAAATTTAAGCAAGTACACATGGCTGTTTGCTTTACATACTTTGTATATGCACATCGTAATGCACAGCTCAGTTTACATTTGAGACTGTACATTACACTGTGCAGGGAGTGTGCCCCAGTGAGTTAATAAATTGAAATAAATTTCCTCATCTTTCCCTGCGCAGCGCAGCAAGTCCTGCACAATCTTATGCAGCTACACAGACCCCGGCACTTCCTCTTTCATAATGGAATAAACCATATTCACTGCAATGGGGGGGGGGGGGGGGCAGGTACACTACACAGAGACCCAAAGAGATGAAGTAACTACTAACCAGACATATTTTATTGTAAAAATATAAACGCTTTACATATTGTGTCAAATATTATGTTCTGGCCCCTGACTTTCATAGATTTAATCAATGTTCAGTGCCCATAGTAGGACTCTGCTGTCACTGAGAAGGGAGAACCGCAGAGGCTGTGTGGACTGGAGGTAAGGCTGTAATGATCTTAATAAATATGCAGAGATATCTCAGTATTGTATGTTTTATATTGTGTATGTGTTGTGTCTGGGGGAGCTGTTGTGTGAGTGTGTTTTACAGTGTGTATGTGATGTCCCTGGGAAAGCTGCTGTGTATGAGTGTGTTTTACAGTGTGTATGTGTGTTTTACAGTGTGTATGTGATGTGTGTATGTGTGTTTTACAGTGTGTATGTGATGGGAAAGTTGCTGTGTATGAGTGTGTTTTACAGTGTGTATGTGTGTTTTACAGTGTGTATGTGATGTGTGTATGTGTGTTTTACAGTGTGTATGTGATGGGAAAGTTGCTGTGTATGAGTGTGTTTTACAGTGTGTATGTGTGTTTTACAGTGTGTATGTGATGTGTGTATGTGTGTTTTACAGTGTGTATGTGATGTGTGTATGTGTGTTTTACAGTGTGTATGTGATGGGAAAGTTGCTGTGTATGAGTGTGTTTTACAGTGTGTATGTGTGTTTTACAGTGTGTATGTGATGTGCCTGGGAAAGCTGCTGTGTATGAGTGTGTTTTACAGTGTGTATGAGTGTGTTTTACAGTGTGTATGTGATGTGTGTATGTGTGTTTTACAGTGTGTGTGTGATGTGCCTGGGAAAGCTGCTGTGTATGAGTGTGTTTACAGTGTGTATGTGTGTTTTACAGTGTGTGTGGTGTTTTAATTGCAGGGTGAGTGTGTTTTACAGTGTGTATGTGATATGTCTGGGGAAGCTAGTGTGTATGAGTGTGTTTTACAGTGTGTATGTGTGTTTTACAGTGTGTGTGGTGTGATAATGGCTGTGTGAGTGTGTTTTAAAGTGTGTATGAGTGTGTGGTGTGATAATGGCTGTATGAGTGTGTTTTACAGTGTGTATGAGTGTTTTACAGTGTGTGTGTGTGGTGTGATAATTGCTGTGTGAGTGTGTTTTACAGTGTGTATGTGATGTGTCTGGGGAAGCTAGTGTGTATGAGTGTTTTTTACAGTGTGTATGTGTGTTTTACAGTGTGTGTGGTGTGATAATGGCTGTGTGAGTGTGTTTTAAAGTGTGTATGAGTGTGTGGTGTGATAATGGCTGTATGAGTGTGTTTTACAGTGTGTATGAGTGTTTTACAGTGTGTGTGTGTGGTGTGATATTGGCTGTGTGAGTGTGTTTTAAAGTGTGTATGAGTGTGTGGTGTGATAATGGCTGTATGAGTGTGTTTTACAGTGTGTATGAGTGTTTTACAGTGAGTGTGGTGTGATAATTGCTGTGTGAGTGTGTTTTACAGTGTGTATGAGTGTGTGTGGTGTGATAATGGCTGTATGAGTGTGTTTTACAGTGTGTATGAGTGTGTTTTACAGTGTGTATGTGTGTTTTACAGTGTGTGTGGTGTGATAATGGCAGTGTGAGTGTATTTTACAGTGTGTATCAGTGTGTGTGGTGTGATAATGGCTGTATGAGTGTGTTTTACAGTGTGTATAAGTGTGTTTGGTGTGATAATAGCTGTATGAGTGTGTTTTACAGTGTGCATGAGTGTTTTACAGTGTGTGTGTGTGGTGTGATAATTGCTGTGTGAGTGTGTTTTACAGTGTGTATGTGATGTGTCTGGGGAAGCTAGTGTGTATGAGTGTGTTTTACAGTGTGTATGAGTGTGTTTTACAGTGTGTGTGGTGTGATAATGGCTGTGTGAGTGTGTTTTACAGTGTGTATGTGATGTGTCTGGGGAAGCTAGTGTGTATGAGTGTGTTTTACAGTGTGTATGAGGCTGTATGAGTGTGTTTTACAGTGTGTATGAGTGTGTGTGGTGTGATAATGGCTGTATGAGTGTGTTTTACAGTGTGTATGAGTGTGTTTTACAGTGTGTATGAGTGTTTTACAGTGTGTGTGGTGTGATAATGGCAGTGTGAGTGTGTTTTACAGTGTGTATGAGTGTGTGTGGTGTGATAATGGCTGTATGAGTGTGTTTTACAGTGTGTATAAGTGTGTGTGGTGTGATAATAGCTGTATGAGTGTGTTTTACAGTGTGTATGAGTGTTTTACAGTGTGTGTGTGTGGTGTGATAATTGCTGTGTGAGTGTGTTTTACAGTGTGTATGTGATGTGTCTGGGGAAGCTAGTGTGTATGAGTGTGTTTTACAGTGTGTGTGGTGTGATAATGGCTGTGTGAGTGTGTTTTAAAGTGTGTATGAGTGTGTGTGGTGTGATAATGGCTGTATGAGTGTGTTTTACAGTGTGTATGTGTGTTTTACAGTGTGTGTGGTGTGATAATTGCTGTGTGAGTGTGTTTTACAGTGTGTATGTGATATGTCTGGGGAAGCTAGTGTGTATGAGTGTGTTTTACAGTGTGTATGAGTGTGTTTTACAGTGTGTGTGGTGTGATAATGGCTGTGTGAGTGTGTTTTACAGTGTGTATGTGATGTGTCTGGGGAAGCTAGTGTGTATGAGTGTGTTTTACAGTGTGTGTGGTGTGATAATGGCTGTGTGAGTGTGTTTTACAGTGTGTATGTGATATGTCTGGGGAAGCTAGTGTGTATGAGTGTGTTTTACAGTGTGTATGAGTGTGTTTTACAGTGTGTGTGGTGTGATAATGGCTGTGTGAGTGTGTTTTACAGTGTGTATGAGTGTGTTTGGTGTGATAATGGCTGTGTGAGTGTGTATGAGTGTGTGTGGTGTGATAATGGCTGTGTGAGTGTGTTTTACAGTGTGTATGAGTGTGGTTGGTGTGATAATGGCTGTGTGTGTGTATGAGTGTGTTTGGTGTGATAATGGCTGTGTGAGTGTGTATGAGTGTGTGTGGTGTGATAATGGCTGTGTGAGTGTGTATGAGTGTGTGTGGTGTGATAATG
This sequence comes from Bombina bombina, assembly GCF_027579735.1. Classification (NCBI taxonomy): domain Eukaryota; kingdom Metazoa; phylum Chordata; class Amphibia; order Anura; family Bombinatoridae; genus Bombina; species Bombina bombina. Next base: position 103,562,767 of record NC_069508.1, read on the forward strand.
GCTGTGTGAGTGTGTTTTACAGTGTGTATGTGATGTGTCTGGGGAAGCTAGTGTGTATGAGTGTGTTTTACAGTGTGTATGTGATATGTCTGGGGAAGCTAGTGTGTATGAGTGTGTTTTACAGTGTGTATGAGTGTGTTTTACAGTGTGTGTGGTGTGATAATGGCTGTGTGAGTGTGTTTTACAGTGTGTATGTGATGTGTCTGGGGAAGCTAGTGTGTATGAGTGTGTTTTACAGTGTGTGTGGTGTGATAATGGCTGTGTGAGTGTGTTTTACAGTGTGTATGTGATGTGTCTGGGGAAGCTAGTGTGTATGAGTGTGTTTTACAGTGTGTGTGGTGTGATAATGGCTGTGTGAGTGTGTTTTAAAGTGTGTATGAGTGTGTGTGGTGTGATAATGGCTGTATGAGTGTGTTTTACAGTGTGTATGTGTGTTTTACAGTGTGTGTGGTGTGATAATTGCTGTGTGAGTGTGTTTTACAGTGTGTATGTGATATGTCTGGGGAAGCTAGTGTGTATGAGTGTGTTTTACAGTGTGTATGAGTGTGTTTTACAGTGTGTGTGGTGTGATAATGGCTGTGTGAGTGTGTTTTACAGTGTGTATGTGATGTGTCTGGGGAAGCTAGTGTGTATGAGTGTGTTTTACAGTGTGTGTGGTGTGATAATGGCTGTGTGAGTGTGTTTTACAGTGTGTATGTGATATGTCTGGGGAAGCTAGTGTGTATGAGTGTGTTTTACAGTGTGTATGAGTGTGTTTTACAGTGTGTGTGGTGTGATAATGGCTGTGTGAGTGTGTTTTACAGTGTGTATGAGTGTGTTTGGTGTGATAATGGCTGTGTGAGTGTGTATGAGTGTGTGTGGTGTGATAATGGCTGTGTGAGTGTGTTTTACAGTGTGTATGAGTGTGGTTGGTGTGATAATGGCTGTGTGTGTGTATGAGTGTGTTTGGTGTGATAATGGCTGTGTGAGTGTGTATGAGTGTGTGTGGTGTGATAATGGCTGTGTGAGTGTGTATGAGTGTGTGTGGTGTGATAATGGCTGTGTGAGTGTGTTTTACAGTGTGTATGTGATGTGTCTGGGGAAGCTAGTGTGTATGAGTGTGTTTTACAGTGTGTATGTGATATGTCTGGGGAAGCTAGTGTGTATGAGTGTGTTTTACAGTGTGTATGAGTGTGTTTTACAGTGTGTGTGGTGTGATAATGGCTGTGTGAGTGTGTTTTACAGTGTGTATGTGATGTGTCTGGGGAAGCTAGTGTGTATGAGTGTGTTTTACAGTGTGTGTGGTGTGATAATGGCTGTGTGAGTGTGTTTTACAGTGTGTATGTGATGTGTCTGGGGAAGCTAGTGTGTATGAGTGTGTTTTACAGTGTGTATGAGTGTGTTTTACAGTGTGTATGAGTGTGTTTTACAGTGTGTATGAGTGTGTTTTACAGTGTGTATGAGTGTGTTTTACAGTGTGTATGAGTGTGTTTTACAGTGTGTATGTGATGTGTCTGGGGAAGCTAGTGTGTATGAGTGTGTTTTACAGTGTGTGTGGTGTGATAATGGCTGTGTGAGTGTGTTTTACAGTGTGTATGTGATGTGTCTGGGGAAGCTAGTGTGTATGAGTGTGTTTTACAGTGTGTATGAGTGTGTTTTACAGTGTGTATGTGATGTGTCTGGGGAAGCTAGTGTGTATGAGTGTGTTTTACAGTGTGTGTGGTGTGATAATGGCTGTGTGAGTGTGTTTTACAGTGTGTATGTGATGTGTCTGGGGAAGCTAGTGTGTATGAGTGTGTTTTACAGTGTGTGTGGTGTGATAATGGCTGTGTGAGTGTGTTTTACAGTGTGTATGTGATGTGTCTGGGGAAGCTAGTGTGTATGAGTGTGTTTTACAGTGTGTGTGGTGTGATAATGGCTGTGTGAGTGTGTTTTACAGTGTGTATGTGATGTGTCTGGGGAAGTTAGTGTGTATGAGTGTGTTTTACAGTGTGTAAAAGAAATGGTGCCAGTACTCAAAAAGAAGGTGCCGGTACTCTATCGATTGATATATTGTGCTCAGTAACTTTGAGAAAAGCAAAGTGACATTATTTACAATGTTTGATATATTTTGCAGCTCTCTTGTGTGAAATATACCTGTTATGAGATGGCAGAGGTGGTGGGCATGTTTATATGTGTATATATGTCTGTAAATAATTACATATATATATATACACATTGTTCTACAGACAATATAGGGCTGGTCTTCAAATTTTTTTCCAGGGCTGCTTTTTTCCCCCAGTCCGGCCCTGGGAATTGTTGATTTTTTTAAGAATATTAACAAATATCAATGTGGAGAGCATAGATGTAGGAAAGTGTCATAGAACCATCCCTCAACATTTGCTACCTCCCTTAATTGTTCTACCCTAGGCACAGACCTAGTTGGCCTTGCTATAAAGTCTCCAAAATTAAACTTTCATGATTCAGATAGCGCATGCAATTTTAAACAACTTTCCAATAGACTTTTATCATTAAGTTTGCTTTGTTCCCTTGGTGGTATTTTTGAAAAGCTAAACCTAGGTAGGCTCAAACGGATTTCTAAACCGTTGAAAACCGTCTCCTAGTTAAGAGCATTTTTGAAAGTTTTTCACAGTTAGACAGTACTAGTTCATGTGTGTCATATAGATCACATTAGGAGTCTGCACTGATTGGCTAAGCTGCATGTCTGTCAAAAGCACTGGGATAGGGGGCAGTCTGCAGAGGCTTAGATACAAGGTAATCACAGAGGTAAAAAGTATATTAATATAACCGTGTTGGTTATGCAAAACTGGGGAATGGGTAATAAAGGGATTATCTATCTTTTTAAACAATAAAAAAATCTGATGTAGACTGTCCCTTTAAACTTTAGACTTTAAAGGGACGGTGTCCATTAAAATTTCCTCCTATTTAACGTGTTCCAATGATCCATTTTACCTGCTGGAGTGTATAAATCAGCTGATCAGTGACCATGGTTTGTGACTTGCTCTCACCCATCAGCTGATTGTTTCACCTGTGCTCTAGTTAAAGTGATGGTAAACTTTAAATAATCAAATGCCATAAATGTAATCTTTGTCATTAAAAAAGTATGTGTACCTTTTTTTGTTTTTATTCCATCTGTGAAAGGGTTAAATTAGTTCATATAATAATGCTTCTATTACAATATTATGCCGGCCCACATGGATGAACTCTTTTTTTTTTTATGACAAATCCAGTCAACATCCAATTAACGTGTGTGTCATGTGACAATCTTGAAGTCCAGCCCCTTTAAAGCCCTTAGAAAGCCTATGCAGAGTGTGGGTGGGACCGCTCTTAACATCACAGCCATGCCAAAAGAGGAAATTAAGGGGGGTGGAGGAACAGACAATACCAATTAGGATTATAAATCTTGTATTATAAAATATATACACACTTGCAAGTAAAATCATATAATCATTTTTGTTAAACTGTTACATTTTTTATTGCAACATTCTTATAGTCTGAAGTTTACCATCACTTTAAAAGATTACTAACTTTATTTTTTTTTCTTCCAAACGGACCACAGATTGTATATCCCATACATAAATCCAATCTAATTTACCTTCTTTTATACTCCAACGATGCTGATAATCGTAATAAAATATAATTTTATATTTTAGGCATGACATCACTTCATCCAGCCCTCAAATATGGGCCGTACATGGTATAAATCAATTTCCAATCGTATGGCAAGTTTATGAATATAATTAGCCTGCAATTTCGTCCTGCGCATGCGCAATCAGATTGGTTCATTCGCGCATGTGCAGATTGCCGCACTGATGCCGACATAACCCACAGTAATTTCTATCACGCATGCGCATTTGAAAGGAGTCTACTACATCCAGAACAGACTTCAAGCCGGTGACGTATTCAATGATGTTGCACTAGCTTGTGTATGCGCATCTCTGAAAACTGCCATCATGTTCCAACCTGTGTTGTCAGCCCTGATTGGACAAACGAAAAAGCTACCAACGAAGTGGGTTTGGAAAGGGTTAAAAATTCGGGGACACATTGCTGCAAAACGGTAAGTATTTGAAACGGATAGGGAATTGTAAAGGTCTTTATTTTCGTAGGTTCTTTGCATTTGTACATCTTTTTTTTTTTTTGCCTTCAGTGTCCCTTTAAGATATAGTAAAAATCTGGCAAGTTAGGGGTACTTTAAATGATGGTAAACCCAAGTGTATAACAAACGCTAGGATTTACCATCACCTCATTGTAGAAAAGCGCTGTGCCGTGGGCGGTGTGTTAGCGATATACTTTCCTAACAGGGTCAATGCAACGCTGTTTTTACGAAACGATGAGAGAAACGCATGTTTATTTTTAGTGATGGTAAATCCTAGCATTTGTAATACACTTGGATTTACTATCACTTTAAGGACTGAAGTTGAGAAACACTGTATTACATTTTTTCCAAATAGTGTCTTTACCTTTATACTGAACACATAAATGTTTGAAAGCTCTATAGAAAAGCTATGTAAACAGAAGAGAAACAGCGTAAATTAACCTCCCAGTGTGGGGTGGTAAACAGACAGATATTTTGCATATGAAATAGCTGGTTATATATTAATTGAAAAAGAGATAACTGCTCTTTCTGCAGGGTAAGCCTATTTAAATGAGTATATCCTTGAGAACAATGGTGATGGTTTTAATAAGAAAAAAACAAATATTTAACATACAAAAAAACTGAAGGAACATTTTCACATTATTAATTCCCCATTATTAAATATCTTAACACAAATCTTTAAACTTATAAACAGATTTAAAGAGTTTTTGTTTTTACCTGTCAGTAGGATCCTCGAATATCTTCTGAAGGCCGGATGAAAGGCTGCCACTCACATTGGGGGACGAACTATGCTCGCTGAATCGTCTCAGCTGTTGCTGGATTGGCGTAGGATTGGTCAGCGACTTGGTGATTTCTGCAAGGATCCGTGGGAGTGGTCCTAGTTTTTCCACGGTTGCCTGTAGGAAGGAATTTTCACCCTGATTGGATAATATGAACGACAACATCCGCCAATGTGACGGGGACGGCAAGGAAGGGTTTTTCGGAGGATAGGAGTTTTCGCATGAGTGTGTGAGCGCATGGCATAAGCGCAGAGCCACATTATTGATCACGATGTGACGGATGTAGGAGACAGGGTTCAGCCAGGCATCAGGAAAGGAGGGGAGGGAGTGGAGGGAGAAAAGGAAATAGAGAAGAAATTAGGATTGGTCAAAACCAGAAAGAAAATTATTTATACATGCTTAACCTATCTAAAAGGTACTGCCATTCCAACTCAAAACAGTCATGCAAAGCAAACTGTAGGAAAACGCAAAGGGGATGAAACATACGGTGCTTGCATACAATAAGGGGTGTGCTAGGAACTGGGTTAAAAAGACGCATGCGTCCATTCCAGAAAGAGAAGGGCGGAGAGAAAGATAATCAATGTTATTAGTGAGGGATGTATTCAATCGTTGCGCCATCACTCCTCGGCTAGAGACACTAAATGAATAATTTAAGACATCTACACAACAAAAGGATGGTTCACAAATGTACACTTCAACCATTAAAACCTAAGATGCGAAAATCACTGGCCACAAAAAAAAAGAAACAAGTCTCATGAGATTCCTAAATCAACTAGGGGTGAGTAAATATCTAAGAAATGGCAATTAAATAGCATTATGAATGTACCCCTAGACAATTGCTTCTGCCACAGCAAGTCTTTAGAGATGTTCTACTTAAATAAACATCTGAACATTGTAAGTCTATCAACAATCATTTTACTATAGTTGCTTTCATAATTTAATAATGCTAAATAAGCATTGGTTTGGAATAAAGAACGCGACAACCTATGCAATTTCAAATGAAGGTGGCAAAAAATTATCTAATTTATAACACGAACCCAACATCTAGGTTGTTCCAGCCATTGACCTACCAGTAAGAGTAAGAAACAAACTTAAAGGGATATTCTATAGCAAAAATAAAATGCTTTGATTGATAAGAATGTGTAATTCATATATTAGCGTCCCTGCCAACTTATATGTTTAACTCGCATAAAAGGTTAAACACATAGCTCAAGTCTTGCTTGACAAGAACACAGTCATTTAGATCAATGATTCTCAACCTTTTTGTAGCAAGTACCCCTGCAGGAATACACTTGTTTTCTATGTACCCCAACTGTACCCCACTTGTTATTGATATTTTACAAGGGCAAAAAAAAGAGGAAAATAAACTTTTCTGCCTGATGAGGAAAGTAATATTTATGGTACCGTCTTTCTATTTTTATAACCATATCATACACAGTTTATCTGTCTTGTTTAACTGCGCATACTTCAGTATGATGCACTTTACCTATTTCACAGTGGCACATTTATCTGACACCTCTCTGTGACAATTAGGGCGCGTTCGGGCAGCGCTCCAAGCGAACTGGGTCTCGCTTGGAGCGTTTTTCTCACACTTGCAAGTGAGATGCCTGGCGTTTTTTGAGCGCTCTGATGACGTAAGTCCCAGCGCTTCCAGCGTGCTGGAAAAGCTGGGACTTTTCAGAGCAAGCTCAGACGCTTGGCAACATGGCAGCCTCCACACACGTGTTGCTGTGGAGGCTGCCATGTTTTTATAAGCTGCAGAGGAGGGGACAGGTGAGGCGGATAAGTCTGACAGCAGCATTTAGTACAGGGCAAAGTGGAGATAGGCTACATAACCTATCCCCACTTTGCCCTGTACTAAATGCTGCTGTCAGACTTATCCGGTGTTATGCCGAGAATGATTTCCCCAGTCTCTTGGCAAACATCGCAACTCTGACCCACCTCTATTCAGTGCAGGATAAGCTACAGGGGCTGAGCTGAGAGCAGCTGAATGGAGGTGGGTCAGAGTTCCGATGTTTGCAAAGAGACTGGGGAAATCATTCTCAGCATAACACCGGTGTTGTGTGACAGCTACAAGGGAGCTTAGTGAAAACGTTTGCATGCGCAGTCCATTATTGTGCAGCAGATCCCTTTGCGCATGCGAACGTTTTTTCTAAACTCCTTTGCTTGTGACGTCACCTAGCGCCACGTCATCGCTGGGAGTGAAGCATCCCCAGTAGCTCCTGAGCGCTGCCCGAACGCGGCCTTAGTCACAATAATACATATAAGTTAAGGTCAACTCCAGCCCCCATATGTCAATAACAAGCCAGAATCTAAGGTTTTACCAATTTGAGGTGAATCAGTGATTGGGAAGTCATTCAACCCAGGTAGGGAAATACTCACACTCTGCCCTGTTAGGAGGGCTCAAGTGAAGAAATAAGAAACACAGCTTTCATTGATATGTGATGTTTACAATAGCTACATGAGGGGGAAAATGAAGGCCAATCGCTGGAGTACCCCTTGCCAATGCCCCAAGTTCCCCCAGGGGAACGCGCACCACAGGTTGAGAAACTAGGATTTAGATGGTGTAAATGTCAGTTAATTTCACCTAAAAAATGTTGTAATAATGCAAGTTAATCTTTTTATGTCTGACCAATAATGCCACCAAAACGTAAAACATGGCTACACCTGAAATATAAGGGCCACGACGGCTCTGTAAGCGCACTCACAAATAAGTGTAAACTAGATCTAACGGAGCCATCTCCAATTTGATTGATGGTAATTGAAAAACAGAAGTGTTTCAGTTTAAACTTTATGTGTGTGTGTGTATATACATACATATATATATATATATATATATATATATAACTACACACACACACACATTATATATATATATATGTATATATGTGTGTGTGTGTAAATATATATATATATATATATATATATATAATGTGTGTGTGTATATATATATATATATATATATATATATATATAATATAACTACACACACACACACAATATATATATATATATATATATATATATATATATATAAATAACTACACACACAATATATATATATATATATATATATATATATATATATATATATATATATAGTTGTGATGTATTATTAACTCAAAATACAGCAACATTGTTGTAAACTTACAATATCCAGGACAGACAAATATACTGCATGAGAGACAATGTGAAAAGACAGACACTGGAACACGCTAGGCAGTCCTGGCAAAGGTATTTTAATATAAGGTAGTATTAAATATGTTTTGAAATTTTATATATTATCTAATCAACAAAAATATTGTGATTTATTGCAATGAAAATATGGAAAAATAAGATGCATCTATTTTTATAGACTCAATATTTTAAGAGCTGACAAAGCAGAAATTTACCCAAGATGGATGTCTGCTATACTACATTTGACATATAAGATGCAGGACATTTTAATAGTCATTCAGGAAAAAAAGACTTATATATCAAATTACTGATTATTAGTAGTTTCTGTTTGTATCACCAGCTTTAGAAATACATAGTAGACCGATAGGTAGAAATAGTAAAATATCCAGTGAATCTCTCCAGGTTTGAGAGTTTAATTCATGATCATATAGAATATTGTCCTGTAATAAAATTTCCTGTTTATGGTGAGGACATTCTACATGGAACTTAAAGGGACATTATAATACAATAAAAAATATAGTGCATTTTATTATGACACTAATGATCATTAATTTGTGTTTGACTCCACCAAAAGGGTTAAAATCCTGTTCAATATATTGCTGCTCTTCAGCAGCAGAGAGCTGGTGAGCCAATCAGGTGCTTCACACGCATATAGACGCCTGTGACTATGTCCTGCTCAAGACTGGCATCTGAGCATGTCTGCTGAGCGAGCTTAAAGGGACAGTTTACTCAAAAAACAGAATTTATGTTTACCTGATAAATTACTTTCTCCAACGGTGTGTCCGGTCCACGGCGTCATCCTTACTTGTGGGATATTCTCTTCCCCAACAGGAAATGGCAAAGAGCCCAGCAAAGCTGGTCACATGATCCCTCCTAGGCTCCGCCTACCCCAGTCATTCGACCGACGTTAAGGAGGAATATTTGCATAGGAGAAACCATATGGTACCGTGGTGACTGTAGTTAAAGAAAATAAATTATCAGACCTGATTAAAAAACCAGGGCGGGCCGTGGACCGGACACACCGTTGGAGAAAGTAATTTATCAGGTAAACATAAATTCTGTTTTCTCCAACATAGGTGTGTCCGGTCCACGGCGTCATCCTTACTTGTGGGAACCAATACCAAAGCTTTAGGACACGGATGAAGGGAGGGAGCAAATCAGGTCACCTAAATGGGAAGGCACCACGGCTTGCAAAACCTTTCTCCCAAAAATAGCCTCAGAAGAAGCAAAAGTATCAAACTTGTAAAATTTGGTAAAAGTGTGCAGTGAAGACCAAGTCGCTGCCCTACATATCTGATCAACAGAAGCCTCGTTCTTGAAGGCCCATGTGGAAGCCACAGCCCTAGTGGAATGAGCTGTGATTCTTTCGGGAGGCTGCCGTCCGGCAGTCTCGTAAGCCAATCTGATGATGCTTTTAATCCAAAAAGAGAGAGAGGTAGAAGTTGCTTTTTGACCTCTCCTTTTACCGGAATAAACAACAAACAAGGAAGATGTTTGTCTAAAATCCTTGGTAGCATCTAAATAGAATTTTAGAGCACGAACAACATCCAAATTGTGCAACAAACGTTCCTTCTTTGAAACTGGTTTCGGACACAGAGAAGGTACGATAATCTCCTGGGTTAATGTTTTTGTTAGAAACAACCTTTGGAAGAAAACCAGGTTTTAGTACGTAAAACCACCTTATCTGCATGGAA